>NC_092212.1:6140081-6142843 GCF_043381705.1 Parasteatoda tepidariorum | reverse complement strand
TATAATGAAAAAATACAGATTAGCGTTTAAAATTAAGAAAATAAGGAAACATTAATAATAAGGATTTTTTTACTGTACATAAGATGCAAGTACATAGGACTCATAAAATAAGTAAAAACACAAAGACAACATTAAAAGAAGAATCATTATTAATAAATAAAATACTTTTAAAATTTAAAAAAAAAACTAAAAAGTTGGAAAACAAAATAAGGGAAATATATAATTTCGTCATCAGCTCACACAATTATATCCGCAATAAAAAGTGCTTTCTAAATTGTATTAATACAGACTAAACACAACATATCTACAAAATAGTATACTATTGTAGTGATCATTCGATTGTTTCTATCAAGAGTATGCTATTCGCTTTCGCTATATTTATACATTAGGGGCCGTTCAAAAAGTACGTACATCCCGAAGGGGGGGAGGGGATTTGCTATATTGTACGGTTTTGTACGATGGGGAGGGGGAGAGGTATTACACAAAGTACGTACATTATAAGCATACACCAAATTTAAATTTGACTTTTTCCTACACACTCCTTAAAAAAATATTTAATTTTAATTAAAACATAATTATTTTAATTTTTATGAAAAAGGGGGGTAGACTAATAAAATGTACGTACTCTAGGGGGGGGGGAGTAAGACCTTCTGTACGGTAATGTACGAAGGGGGGAGGGGAATAAAATTTCTCCATTTTTGTGTACGTACTTTTTGAACGGCCCCTTATTAGATCGTGTAAGCTGAATCGTGTAAGCTGAAGTCAAGATCCGATCTTTTTCGTAGTTATTCCGGTTTTTTTTTAAGTGTTTCTATTAATAATTAATAAATTTTCTTCTTCTCTTTAAAATATTTTTTTCCTTGTTTTATTTTTAATATAGTTTTAGTGTTACAGTTTTAGATGAATATAAATCTGATTAATAATTATAATATACTGAGCTAGAAGCGAACTTGTCTTAGTTCAATAAATAAATGCAACTCATTGGTCCGATCTACGGGATCATAATATTTAAAGTGGTAGTAAATTTCATGTTTATACATTTTGCTCTTTATTTAATGAATTTACTTTAAAATGATTTTGTCCACCAATACAAACAAGCAACTTGAATGATTTGCATACGTTTTATTAATTGTGAAATGCAGTGTGTAAATGCGGGCAAAATTAAACAAATTTTATTTTCCTTGAATTGTTGTTTGGTTATAGCCTTGAATATGAAGGGAAGCTAGTACTTCCGATTTCACAGCTATGTAAACCCTAAGAAGAATTAATTACGTAAGCACTGTATGATTATAAAAATCGGATATATTTCCTAAATATATTTTCATTACAACGGAATGTGTTAAACTTCATTCCAAACTCCACGAAAATCAACATAATTCCCGAATGTTAATTTTAGGTGAAAACTAATTTAAATTATAAAAGCAAAATATTTAAAAATATTTTATCAGATTTTCTTTCTAAAATATGCGTTTTTTTCCCTTTTTAAATTTCTGAACAAGCTCAACATTAAAAAATAAAATTGCGCACAAGAACAATCAAAGATTGATTAAAAAACCTGATTCAAAATAAAAATAACGCGAGTTCACGAAAGGAAAGAAAAACTGAATAGTTGTGAAAAGGATGAAACAAAATGCTTTTGAACTATAAATAGATCAGTTTAATATTTGTCAGATGATTAGCACGTTTTAGAATTCTTTGTTTAATTCAATAGCGTTTAGTTATCATTGTTTGTAGAATCGTTTCCAACGAGATAAGAAATTAACGATCAACGATATTGAAGATTGCGCCGTTGGAATATAAATTTGAAGAGAAATTAGTATTTTTATCATTTTTCCCGATTTGAGAATATCCTTAAAAAGAATAATGAGAAAATTGTTATGGAATAAGCAGACTTTATATTTAAGCACCGTGAAAACGTAAACTGAAGTAAAATTATACTTGCTACGTTCTCGCCAGATTCAAAACGTGAATAATTGGGAGAAAGTTAACATGAATAAGTAAAGTTTAGTGCTCATCACCTTTTTGTGCTTTATCGTGTTGGTTCGAAACATAGAATCGGTGGAAATTACATTTCAAGAAGATGGTAAGGAACTTGAAGTTAGAAAAGATGCAGCTATTGATCAACTAAATACTACTAGAAACAATAACCAATTAAATTTCGAAGGTAAGAGTCTCTTTTTTACTTTTTTAATCCTTTCGTTCCAAATTTACCTTTATTTTTTTTAAATTCATATGTTCTTCTTTTTTTAATGAATAAAATTCTACAGAGTAAAAAGCTAAATGCATTCTTAGGTTTAAATTTCATACCATAAAAGAAAAGATATTGTGGAAAATTTAATGAAAAATATGAAATTTTCAATTATGTTTTAATCCCAAAATAAATGAAAAAGGGAGATGGTTTAGACGTGAATCTCCTGTAGACAAATGGAATATTTCTGTCCTTTATCATTCAAAAATTCACTGATAATTCTGGCAGAATGGTAAAACTTTCATAGACTTTTATTTGTAATAACTGGTCAAATGACTAGAGTTTTAGGTAGCAAATTAAAAAAAAAGGATTATGGTAGGTAAATAACTTGTAAAAGTAAAGTAGTTGTATAACAACCGTTTTAAATAGTTTAATATTATATTAGATTTTTTACTTTTACGGTTTATAAACATTATACATATAGTTTCAGTAGAAAGAAAATGAATGATTTAATTAAATATTAATATTATATTAATATTATAATTAATTAATATATATATTATATTAATATTAT
>NC_092212.1:6119839-6139978 GCF_043381705.1 Parasteatoda tepidariorum | reverse complement strand
ATATATACATCCTGTCAGCTTTTGCTATATATATATATATATATACTGGAAATACAGACCGAAGATCAGAGCAAGGGAGTAGACGCGCAACAAAGCCCAATGAAGACCGTTATTTGACGCTAATGGCCATGAGACACCGAAATATGAAGGCCATTTCAACACCTTCCCTCGACTACTAGCACCATAGTTTCGAAGCAGAACTGTACAAAACCACTTTCACGCTGTAGGTGGTCTGTAATCTTTCCCTAGCAATAATGCGTGTCTTGTGAGCAGCAAAGCAACATCGCACCCGTAGGGAGTGGGCAACAGATCATGTGAACTGGAGGAGAAATGATTGGAGCAATATTCTTTTCTCTGATGAGTCCCGTTCATCCTGAATAGGCGCATTTTCATCTGAAGGGAACTTGGCACCAGATACAATCCAGCGTTCCTGCATGAAAGTATAAGATTTGACGCTTGGCGAGTGATGGTTTACGCAGGCATATGTATTGGTGGGCGCACAGATTGCCATATCATTCGAAATGGAGCTCTGACCGGTCACTGATATAGAGATGTGATCCTGAGACTTATTATAGTCCCTTACGCTGCATCGCTCGGAGGTGACTTGATGTTCATGGACGACAATTGAGGACACATCGTGCTAACTTGGTGAATGATTTCCTTTTGTATGAAGGAATCATACGAATGAATTGACCAGCGTGTTCTTTGGACATAAACCTAATCGAGCATGTTTGGGACACTCTAGGCAGACGCACTGCTGGATGCATACCACCCTTGCAAACTCTCCAAGAAATCGAAAACGCTCTTCTGGTGGAGTGGGACAGAATATCCCAGCCCCTCATTAATAATCTCATTGATTCGATGCCTTAAAAGTATTCAACATTGTTGATATTCCGGGGACACCATACCCCCTACAAAAAACGATTTAAGGCCACACCTCTTTTATTTGGTTTTTCTCATATGTGCAAACTGTGTTTTTTTCTTGTTGTATCCAAACGCAAAATGAAGCATTCCGAAATACCATTTTTTTGCCAAAAAAATGTCATTTTTATCTCGTATAACCTACTAGGTCTGTCGATAATGTATCAATCATTCAAGCAATACTACAGGTGTAAGATTAACCCACTACCTCAATATCATTTAATTGTTTTGAGCAGTATATATACATCCTGTCAGCTTTTGCTTTCTTTTCCTCGAGGTTGGGGAATGCCATTGAGATCATAAGCTCATTTTTTGTTATATTTCAGTTAATACTTAAATACAATTGTAAACCTTGAACAGATCTAATATCTATATATTTGAAATATAAAATGTAGCAGTAGTCAAGACCATTTTAATTTATATTAATTCTAATGAGAATAAAGTCAGAATGTATGACGTTTGTTTCTACATTAGATATAAAAATAGAATCTCCCAGTAAATCTGAAACAGTTGGCGCGTATGTAAAGTGATAATTAAAATCATTCTGGATAAAATTTGCCGATTTATAAATAAATTTGGAAAGCAAATTTATATACTATCAAGTCAAATTTAAAAACAAAATTTGAAGGGTAAAAAAAGAAGACATGGCAAGTATTTGCATTCTCTTCTATTAATACTTTGCTGGTCAAATTGAGGATAAAAAGTTTTTAGGTTCTGTCGCCTTATATCCCATCCGTGGGATCCCTATATTTATCTTAAATTTCTTAATTAATTTCTAATTTCCATTTTTTGTCCTTTTGCAGGTTGAGAAGGAGCGTTCTTATTTCAGTAAAGTCAAAGCATCTTCATAGCATCGTTTAAAATATCACGTGGAATTAATTAAGATATCAATCTTCCCCTTATCAATTGAGATATAGACATTTAATTTAATTTTGAATCTAAGTCTGGCTTGATTAATAAACTTTATGATAAAAATTGATTAAGATATTAATGAATTTAATCGAAAGCAAACATGTTTTTTTTAGTTCACATTGACAATCTAACAAGTATACATTTTATTTTGGCTTTTGACATTTATTTGTAGCATTAATTTTTTATATACATATTTATATGTTTGCACATTACTATTTAAAATATGTTATCCTTTCCGAAGGGTCTTATATGCAACAAATTTTAGTGACAAGCAATTTTTAAGAAAATGTTCCTATGGAGGAAAAGTAACTTGCAAATGTAAAGCAGTTGTATATTAAACAACCCTTTAATATACCTTTTAAATATTTTATTATTCAATTAGATTTACATTTCCTTGGGTTTGTAATTACTTATTATTAATTTTTTTTTATTTAATCGAATTTTTGTGTATGTATTAAGGAAAAAAAACAGTATTTTTCTATTAACTTAGTTTTTTTATTAATTAGCGGACAAACCAGTATTAAATGAAAGATGGGAAACATAAATAGAATTTCCTATATTAAAAGAAGCTAATTTCATTAAGTTGAATGAAAAATTTAAGTTACTTATGTAAACTCAAAGAGCTTTGTTTAGCATAGTGAGCTATTTAGCATTCGGAAGTTTCCTTGGTCTTAATGGTCCAAATATGGCGGATATTTAACGGTAGAAACTGCTTCGCTTATATTTATTTAATATGTTTGATCTGTACTAAGATCATACTTTCTCATTTCTGACAAATTCGCTGAAATTCGTTGAAAATTATTACTGATAGATGTTTGCAGTTCACTAAACTTTTGCAATCTGACCAGAAAATCCTTGAGAACAGTCCAGGAAAATCATAATATGCCTCAGTAATAGCTCATTTGAGAAAAACTTGTCTATAACCCACTCTTTTTTGAACACCTCTTAAGCAGACGAATAAAACCTAATTTAATACATTTTCCACAGTTCGGTCGCAACCATCTTCAATAAGTTGAGAAGCATCACTTGCTTTGCTATTTAGAAAATTCAAAATCGATTCCGTTATACCTGACACTAAAAGTGTTGATGGAAACACGTATTCAAGTCACATAGTTTCTAGTTTTTGAATAATTAATATACATATTTGACGCTTCAGGCCTGTATTAGAGGCGATTCACTGATCACTCATCAGGAACGTGTAAAGAATAAAAGGCCATGTTCTGGATCCATTCTCTTTTATTGTAACATCTCATCACATCACGAGAGGCACAATGATAACAGGGATGCCAACTGCTGCGCTTTCTGGCATAGTTTTAATAAAGTGGTAACAAATTATATAGTAAAATTCGCTAAAGTTGGATAATTACGCTTACTTTTTTATAGAGTAACCTGTAGATTGATACTTCAACGTTGCATTTTACATGATACTTATAATTTTTGATAATTAGTGGTGAAAAAATTACTTAACATGAAAAATACTAAACTAAAAGTAACTTAAATTTCGCTACCACTAGAAAATACTGTTTTACAAAGCGGAGCAAGTTAGCATCCCTGTAATAATTCATGAAGGGGCACTGGAGCTGCAAATCAAATCTTAAGCTTCGAAGGGAACACGTACCTCCTTCTCAGCATGCTCTGACGTTATCTCAAAAATAATGAGGGAAAAGTGGTTAATATATTCGAATTACTAAACCTGCATCAATGCAAGATTTAGTAACGCGTAAATCATTAAAAATTAGAGGCTAAAATTTATCTCCTGAGCATGCAGAGAAGGAAATCAGATCTTGAAGAAAAATACCACCTACTCCTACAGCAACACAAATTAAATATGCGCGCCCGGGCAACTAGCTTAGGCTCACGGCCACAGCTTAAAAACTAGGTGCAAGGCACAGTCGCAAAAGTGATATTATAAATTTAGGTGAGCTCCAAAAGGTTGAAAACTGAGGGTATTGTGATAGCATCATCACAATATTGTTCGATTTTATTTGTGTGGGAACGGCTATCTCTTGCCATCTCCAATACCAGATTTTTTTTTCTTCCACTAAAGTAAATATCTTGAAGTTTGACTTAATTCTCGTCAAATGTATGCAATTTATTTTCTACTGTGCGCAAAATAAAGTAGGGACCACTCGGAATAACCTTTGATCTTATATTCGGATATTCACGTTCTAGCTCAAAATCTTGATGGTTAAAAGGGGTGACTTCAAATATACTAATTATTTAGTGCAGACGATATCTTAAGTTACGAAATCAGACATAAAAATGTACTTTATCTTAATAAGCGTTTTTTTGACATATTCAGATTTTTGTCCCCCAAAATATAGGGGGTAGCCACACTCGGCGAAATATGGTTCAAATAGTTTGGCCAGGAGAACGGTACAAAGTTTTGATACCTTAATGTTAATTTTACTCTTTGTGTAATTCGAAATATCGAAAGAATTTCTAAACTGAATTGAAAATTTTTTAATTTTAAAATACGTTTCTCCAAAGATGATTTCATGCAAAAAGAAAGAAATTTAGTAATTATATGTTATTTTTTATCATTTTATTAAAAAATAGTCGAAAAAAGTTGCAATATATAAATTTTTACATCAAATATAAAGTTTTTAATTTTATACTGCAAAATACAAAATTAAGCGAAATTAGTTGAACAATTCCCGAGAAATCGAATCTTAGAAAAGTCTTATATTTAAAACTCGATTTCAAAGGAACTGTTCAATAGTTTAATATAGTAATAACTGGTTAATATTTATTCCTAACACAGCGAAAATCAACTTAGTTACCGAATGATGATTTTCGATGAACCATAATGTAAATTATAGAAGCAAAATATTTTAAAAGATTTTTATGAGACTTTCTTTATAAAACATGTTTTTTTCTTTTGATGATTTAACACAGACTGGCAGATAAAAATCAAAATTCCTACAGTAAGTGGACCATAAAGTGTTGATTAAAAAAGATAGAAATTCAAAAAGAAAAATATAAAAGAAACAATAACAGGAGTTTAAGTAAGCAAAAATTAAGATATGTGATAAAAAAATAAATAAAATGCGTAAGAACTATATAGTAATTCTTTAATTATAAAGATTAGAATTATAAAGAATAGAAAAAAGAATTGAACTTTTTTATAAATTCTGTAATAGTACCACGTATTTAATTCTTTTGATTAGTTGTTTGACATTTAATTATCGCTGTTTGAAAAGCCGTTTCAAACGAGATAAGATATTAACGATCAACGATACAAAAATTTGCGTCGTTGGAATATGTTTTTGAGGTAAAAACATATTTACAACTTTCTAGCCTAATGGAAACTGTTAGTAAAGAATAAGGAAAAATTGAATATGAATAAGCAAACTGTAGAGTTAAGCACTATTTTGTGCTTCATCATTTTAGTTCGAAATACGCAATCTCTGAAAATTAAAACATTTCATGAACATGGTAGTGTTCCCGAAGTTAGAAACGATATTGATCCACGTAGTAACGATAGAATCAATAACCAATTCAATTTTGAAGGTAAGTGTCTCTTTTTTTCTTAATCTTATTTTTTAAAATTCTCTTTTTCCTCTTCTTTTATTTATAAAATTTTTAGAAACTAAAAAGCTAAATACATTCTTACATTTCATCTCATAAAAAAAGATCTTACGAAAAGTTTAAGGTATTATCAATTTGTTATTTCTAATTGCGATTTAATTTTTCTAAATAAAGGAGATGGCTAGTGTGGACGTAGAGCACCTGTAGACAAATGGAAAGATGAAGAATCCACATCAATTTACTCTTTTAGAATTTAATGGAATATTCTGGATAGTTAATTTAATATGCACAGCCACACTGAAGTCTGGGACTTTGCTACGAAATGATTATTTTTGCAATTTAAGAAAGAAAGTGAAATACCTAACTAAGTGGTTGTTAAAAAACTTGAATTTTAAATTGGATGAGGGGATTTTCGGATGTGTCCATTTCGTTGGATACGCATTTTGAGCTACGTCAATAATTTGACTTAGAGCTGCTTCTATAATTCTTATTAAGCATTTTCACCTATACATAAATTTTCATAAACATGCACTTCGAGCTACATTCATTTTCTTAAACGTGTCTTCCTAGCTATTTCCAAAATAAGAAAGCTAATCTACAAAACAAGGAAATGCTGATAATTTTTTTCTGCGACCGACTTTTCTATAGATATTAATTAATTGTAATCCATACTAATCTGAAATAACTCGGGTTATTTAGAGAAGTGAATAATAAGGGCTTTTAATGGGATTAAAGCAGCTATGTATTAATTAATAAACAATTTAGAATGGTACGTGTGTGCTTTATCTTAATTAAATACCTCATTAAATCTGATATACTTTCCACGTTTTTTTCTAAGCAATTATATTACGAAAATTTCTAAACTAAATAATAATTTTCTGATATTGAGATTTCATATTTTTTCAGAAAAATTAAGGAATTTTGCATGATTTACTATTTTCTATTAATATTCTTTAAGGAATTACAAATTTTTATTTATTTTTAAGGAATTTTGACGGATATCTTTTTCTGTATATAGTTTTAGATAACGCGTACTTTTGATCAACATGACTGCGGATACTCATCTATAGAAAACGATAATATGCAATGGAAATGGAAATCGTATGCTACTGATGTTGCTGATTCAGGCGTAAAGGAGATACGAGATCATACGCTGAACACGACGGACGGTGAGTATAAAAGTTATGCAGATAAAAAGTGGAAACACTTGATAATGTGACAAGCACTGATAACGAAAACATTGCTGTACTTCATTATTATAAATTTATGCTCGATGAGTGCCTTACTGATCGTTTATTACACTTTAAAAAGCTCATATTGGAGCATTCAAAGTGAATGTAAAGCCGTACTAATACGGATGATTTTAGAATTGAAGTTTGCGGGCTAAGTGATCTTTTTTTGACACAGAAGTTCAGCGTTAATTCAGATACTAATCGTCGAATGAGTGCTGTTTATGGTAAAAACACTATCTAGGACAAACGTCTATAAACGAAAGGTGAAAAGGTTTTCTTGATTTCCGTATTGTACATAAATAGTGAACTGAAAAGCTATTGTTACTTTTGATGTATAGATAAATTTTAATAGAAAATTTAAAATTCCTGACATCAATGCAGCAAATTTTTGCAATGAACTAGCTCAATACCTGTTTCTCGCACGGAATAAATTTAAAAGGAAAATAATCAATAAATTAGAACTGAGAAACACAACGCAGCTATACTCAAAACTGAAACGCATATACCGACAAGTTATACAGGAGCGCATATACAAGAACTAGGCGAATGACAATGTTTAGATGATTTAATAAATTAGAGAAAATAACATAAAGTATTCGTAGTTGCGTCAATTGGGGTATGTTTAATGTAACTGAACTGCTTTTGCTTTCACTTTTATCTTCACTTTACTAATCCATATTAGTTTTTAATATGCTTGCATGATTTTTATTTCAAATTAGACAGTGGTAAAACAAGTAAAGCAAAGAAATAATAGTCCCGCCCTCTAATAAATTGGTAATAAAATAATTCGGATGCATGTGATTTTTTGTAGTTCGGAAAGTGTCACTTACCTGGTTCTTCCACTATGTTTCTCAATTAATATAGCTAAAATAATTCAATTTTCATTTTCCATTATATGTTGTAATCTTTGTTGACTTTACGTTGTTGAATTAAGAAAAGCTCGTTGTTTGTTAATTATAAAATTAGAATAACGATAAAATGTATTTTGCATGATGCTAATGCTCGCAATCAGTTCATCATAGTTAATATTTACCAGTATTAACTGATTTTCTCAGATACATGTCTCTTTCGAGGGACAGTAAAACGTTTAATTCAAAAGTATCGGTATTGAAACTGAATATTTTAATATAATAATTTATACCTATATTAGTATATTTGGTACTTATTACATAACCTTTCAACATTTTAATTTATGCATATGTCAGTAGCAGCAAACTAAAGCTCAGTGTAAAAAAATATTAGAGCTTTCTAAAGATTTTGAAGTATGGCCATTTCTCTATTTGACATTTAATTTTCTGTTAAAATAATTAAGTAGTGGAAGAAAAAAGTTTCTTTTTAACTCATTAAAATATTTATACACTATCTATCTGTACCACAAGAAAAATATTTTCTGAAAAATATATACTGGTTAGACTATATTTGAGGGTGACCCTTGATTTTCGTCAAGTTGTTATTAGCGGTTGATTGCCGAGCTGGTTGATATTGTTCATTTTATGTGAACGTCTATACGATTTGATGAACTTATCTTTTTCTCTTATGTCATATTTAATTGATAGTTTATAATGTTCTTTATAATCGATATGTCAGTTGTTTTATTATAATTCTATAAATAATTTATTTGTTAATTCGTAAAGGATGTCGTTTTTTAATTTAGACAAAAATACGTTTTTCAAAGTTAATTATAAATTATTCTAAACATTTTATTTCACACAATTTTTTTGTTCAACTATTTATTTCAATGTTAAATAAAATTATTATTTATGTGAATGACATTTACAGTTTCTCCTTTTAAACTAAGTAATAAATTTATAAACCCGATTTAAAAGTAGATATTCTAATATTTTCTCAATTTACAGTATAATTTATTATATGGGAAATTCGAGATTGCGACGAACTACAGGGGGCATTGAACTACGATTTCTATATGAACAGTCATTCAATTACTCTAGAGACGTCTTTGTAGCGTGTAGCACTGCAACATCCCTTCTTTAATTTGGCTTATTTAATTTAAGAAAGAGAAATGCTTTATATTCTTTCTTATGCAAGCGAAAACAAAATGGATTTTCTTTTTTTTAGAGAAGGAGCATTCAAAACACATCAGAAAAATATTTGTACATAAACAGAAAAAAATAAGTATCTTCTTATAAGGGTTAAAACCAAGTGACAGAGAAATAGTTTTACTAAAGTTAATGATGTAAAATAAAAGGCTTATTTAAACTTTACATTCCATAGTTTTAAGAATCATATTACTTCAAACAATAAAATTAAAAAAAGTATACATAAGCCTCATTATTTCAAAAATTTAATTTTGTGAAAAAAGTTTTTTGACAAAAAACTTTATCAAAAAATTTCATGTTTCAATTAAAATCATTATTTAGAAACTAAAAAATGTAAAATAAAGAATGCTTATACGAAAAAAAAACAATTCTTTTTTTACGTCATTTTTTAGTGCAACGAAAATTTGTCTTACAAGATGCAATTTTATTTCTTCAGGGGCGAAATATTTCACTGAAAAAACGAAAATGTACCAATTCCCATGAAATGAAACTTAATCTTGGTAAACGTACGTTTCATTTGGAAAATTATTTATTAGAGTTAATATGGCGACAGGATCAGGTGATAGAAAATAGAGATTGTTTTGAATCTAAGTTAAACTCTATATTGGCCCATTTCCCACCGAAATCTGATTGACTACTTTGATTTTAAATAAAGTGTTTCATTTTATGATATGTCGTAAAACTTTTAAGTGCAGATTGGCGGCACTTAAAAACCGCCAAATCTGTAGTAAGTACCGAATTTTTATTCCGTACTTTTCTGAATCATATTACTTCAAACATTAGAATATGCAAGAAGTGTACGTAAACACATAATGTTATACCATTTAATTTTTAAAAAAAAGTTTTTTGACTACAATTTTTATCTAAAAATCATAAACTAAAAAACGTAAAACAAAGAATTCTTGGGATAAAAAAAGATTTTAAGAACTCCTCACATTGTAATAAAAAAACTGTCATAATGCTTCTTTTTTTATTCTTATAGTTCTTAATCAGACGTAAAAAGCCATTCCGTAGAGAAAAATCATCAAATAAGAAAAAAAGTATTTACAAGCAAATTTTTTATTATAAAAGTCTTAACACTCACCTTCTTTATAAATCCGGAGAATTCTAGATGAAATGTTCTTCGTTTGAAAATTTTACTTTCAAATAATATATACATAGATTATCCCTTCATCTACTTTTAGATAACATACCCCATCACTAGATTACCCTATCATCATCTACTTTTAGATAACATACTACACAGCAAAATTTTATAATTGTAAGATCTCGATATGAATTTTAATATGTTGCTTAAAAACAGAATAGCTGAATTCTAGTTAAAATTATTTCTTCAAAACTAAAAAATACTTACCACGAAAACGATAAAAATTTATTAATAATCAGCACAAATGACACTATTTCAAGTAATTTGGATGAATATTTATTGTTGTTTTCCGAATTATGTAGATACAGAAATATATACTATTCTATAACGAAGAAGAATATTCTATAACTATTAAAGTTCTGAATTCATATTTATTCATTAGAATGACGAAAGCAATGTTGACTTCACTTTCATTTGTAATGAATTGAAGACAGAAAAAATGTATTTTACCGTAATACACTCATCTGTAACAGTATGCATTTCCGAAATCGGAAGTCATCAGTTGCAAGTTTGTTGTTAATAATAGTTAAAAATTATTGAGGAACTTTCCTTCAAATGTTTGGCGTGTTCTGTTTCTGAAAGATTTACCAATATGATTATATGATTTACATATTATATGATTTACGTCATTCTTCCCAGAATAAAGATTACCAGATCTACTTTGTCCAGATAAAAATATTTTTGTCAATACTTTAAGTAGATACAAATGTTTTATTCCACATTTAAATTAATTGGAAGTGACTGGATGATTAAGTTATAAAATTTTCTTTCAGGTGGCTTTTGGTAGGTCTCCATGAACAGAATTTTTTCTTGGGGTTCCAGACTTGTTACTCCGAATTATTCTTCGCCAAACACACAATCAACACAATGCTTACTTTTTCATGTGTACTTACATGGACGTTACGGAAACGAACCACATGCTTCGCGTGTTGTTTTCTTACGTATTGTTCTAGACGGTGCAAGAAGTAACAGCAACATTTTAAACTTCTTTTTTCTTAAAACATAATGATGGATATACAGTGCGCATTTTTTACATTATTTTAAAGCATGCCAATTTAATTACATAATCTGAGCAAAATAGGTTGAATAGTTCATGAAAAATCTGATTTTGAAAGAGTCGTATTTTGAAATTTCAACTTTTCAGTAACTATTCGACTGATTTTGAGCAAATTTCGGATTTTGTCTTCTAGAATTGCTTCCTTTAAAAGGATATCAAAAATTTAATTAATAGTTAAGCGATTTTACACTATTATTTAATAGAATAAAAAAGAATGATAAATGTTTACTTGAAGTTATTTTTGGTTTGAAAATACTTGACGTTGAATGAATTTTATAGTTGCGTGCGTTCTGTTAGATTAAAAATTGCTCGAGACATGGCGACATACGCAAAAACTAAATATTATTGTGTGATTATATTCATGGGGAACAAATTTTATAATTGCGTGCTAAAAAATTTAAGCTCACTTCAAAATGTTTGGAGATATAGCGACAAAAGTAAAATCATCTTTAACTAGATCAAATTTTAGACCGCTCTGACGTAACTATTGCGACTCTATTGCACAGATTGCGGGTATTCCATATATCAGGTATACTAAGATATCCGAATCCCACGAAAAAAGCGGACAAGGGTTTATTCAGAAAAAACACGTTTTTGTGTCTGATTTCGTATTTTAATACATTTTTGGCACTATTTGATTAGCATATTTAAAGTCACAACCTAAAGATTGATCCCTAAAACGTATGATCCTATTCGTGCTCTGTATTTTATTTTGCACACTGTACATTAAAAGAAATCTTTTCCAAAAGCATAAATTCTAAAAACAAGATTAAAAATAATTACAATTTGCTGTATTCTCATTATAAGAGGTCCCGCAGTGAACTGATCGTTAAGACACGGTTCCCAGCAGATCACCGAAGTCAAGCATCACTGGCTGCGATCAGTGTGCGAGTGGGGGACCACTTGGACCGAAAAGAAAATTCCATCTCTATCTGCATCAGCGTTGCTTAAAGCTCAGCAGTAAAGGCATGAGGGCTGCAACTTAAGGTCTAAGCTTTGCTATTGGCCCGATCTTGATGGGTTTAGGTCTTTATTGGTAACAATGGGCATCTTAAGTCTGTCCAGCGGAAGTTGGCCGGGACAGAAATAGCTGATTACCCAGGAGTCATTGCGTTAAGGTCCTGGAGGGTAGACCCTGGAGACTAGTATATAAATTGATAAGAAAGGCGGGGAAATTGACCAGTGTCCGGCAAAGGACCCATGGGCGGCTCGAAAAAAAGGGGAAGGAATACAATCGATTTTCTTTCACTCTGAGAGGAAAATTGTTTTCTTTCCTTGAGGCTACCGCTTTTTTTTGTGTCTTAAATGCTAAAAAGAAACAGAAAAGGAGGAAAATTAACCCTTTGAAAACCAGAAAATCCAAACACCTTAACAGCTACTTCAGGAAAGGAAAATTAATGATTTCCCTTTAAACGTAGCTAACTTTCTCACGCTTAATAATAACAAATAAAAGGGTTCATAAAACATCATGGTTTTGCAAATATAATATGGTTCAATTGTAAGTATTCACAAAAAGTTACTTTTTACTCTTTTAGAAATACTCAGTTTGAGAAAACTACATTGTTGCGCAATTTTACTGCAAACTTAATGACGTAAAAAGTGAAACCATGTTTCCATTCGAGTTGAACGGATAAACTAGCTTAAACAGAAATAATTTGCTCTGAGATGTTGTTCAACTTAGGCCCGTATTCATGGTGCTGCAGATATGGACAATATTGTGATTCAATATGTTGCTACACTTTTAATAGTGTAGAACAGAATTTAAGGCTATTAAATAAGAATAATTTAGAAAATTAGAACACTAAAAGCTTTAAACTGGATCACGGTTTTTTTTCTCATAATTCAGATTTTAGATAAATGATGGCACGCTACTTGACGAGACAGAAAAAGCACCTTAGTTGGTTAAAGCTGCTTTTTACAATACAGCAAAATTTACTAAAAACTGTTAAACTTTAACTTAATTTTTGTTACGTCATTAAGCGTTTACTTCCGTACACCTACTGTTACTTTTTTTGTTGTGTTTGCGGTTTGCTTTAATCCTTTCCAGTTCAGAATAGTTATTCCGGGAACACTTTTTCAACAAATTTTACACACCAGCACTAATTTCTCCGATGTAATTAAATGTTTACTTTTGTATACTGGCTTTGTAACCCTTTCCAATTCAGTGCAGCCATTCTGGCGACGCTGCTTAAACAAATATTACACAACAACAATAACTGAATTTCTGCGATGTCCTTAAATGTTTACTTTTGTATACTGGGGTTAACTTTTTCTAGTTCAATGCAGCCATTCTGACAACACTACTTTAACAAATATTACAAACCACTAGAAATGTAAAACTAATTGCTTTCAAGCGTTTAGCAAGCAATGTTCTTCAAGCAACTAAGAACTAAAGTATGTCGCTTCGCATAGAATATACAACCTAAATAAAGTTCTCTATTGAAATCTGGTGTTCCGGGACGGGTTAATATTATGAAACTTTATAACTTCTTTGGAATTATACTTTTAGTAGATATACAGTTTTTTCAGAAAGTATCAATGTTACTTCCTAAAGTGCTCAGGCATAACCTCCAACATCAGAAAGCCTCTGCCCGGTTTTTGCATAATTATCTGCGCAAACTATTTANATGCTACAAACCACTAGAAATGTAAAACTAATTGCTTTCAAGCGTTTAGCAAGCAATGTTCTTCAAGCAACTAAGATCTAAAGTATGTCGCTTCGCATAGAATGTACAGCCTAAATAAAGTTCTCAATTGAAATCTGTTGTTCCGGGACGGGTTAATATTATGAAACTTTACAACTTCCTTGGAATTATACTTTTAGTAGATATACAGTTTTTTCAGAAAGTATCAATGCTACTTCCTAAAGTGCTCAGGCATAACCTCCAACATCAGAAAGCCTCTGCCCGGATTTTGCATACTTACCTGCGCAAACTATTTAGTAACTGAACCAGTTGTGCTCATGCACCGAAATTTTATATTAATAGTAATTGAAAGAAATTTAAATTATATATTTGAGAAATAAATCTGTGGTGATAACAAGTAAATAAGACAAACCAACAATATTCCTGAATTAAAGACATATGTTGGCAACCACTTTCTTATTTTTACTAGATTTTGCATTAAATGGTGCTTTCATAGACTGATTTATTTTCATAGTGGTGTGGTTTGATCGGACTACCTGTAAAAACCTATGTAGAGGCCTTCAGTTGTAGGAGGTGTTGGCTCAAGCCTTACTGATGATTTGATTTACAATGAAATAAGCTTAAACGCTGAAATATAACGAAGACTCAATAATAGTATAATTTTTCACTGTTTGCAAACATCATTAATATAATTCGCTTAATAAAGGTGTTACACCTTTGTTCAGCACCTTAACTTAAGAGCCCGAGATAACTAAGTCAGAAATAAATTTCAGTCTGAGAAAATTTAGTTAAGATATTAAAAATAGTTGTGTTTAGGGTAACCATATTCAAGAGTTTGCGGATATTTTTTGTTTGCTTTCAGGAGATACGTATAGCTGGTTAATGTACGATGTTCGTACAACTTTTTAACTGGTGTTAAGCACTTGACATAGTTCTGAGTTTACTATTATCAATTTTCAACTCTGTAGCCTTCTAATTTTGTACTTAATCCAGAAGACAAGGGAACTGCTCCATCAAGCAATGTTATAAACTAGCCTTCGCTGAGAACTTTTTGGTGGAACTAACCGGCGTTTGGGTTGTACTTAGAAGAAAATCACGAAAACCTTCCACTGTTCACCTGACGGCAAAGAGATCTTTCGTCATTATTCTCCTGATGAATCATGATTCGTCTACCACTAAGGATATTTAATATCAGCACTGTGGTCTGTGCTATCCGGGAAGGCAATTGCTCTATCCTCTAAGCCACAGCTGCTCAAGAAATATTATTTGTCACAGTCATTGACATGTCAACAATTACAGCAATAGGTAAATAGAAATTTACTATTTTAAGGACAATTTATATTTTATCGAGTGCTGTCACGATTTATCAGTGTAACTATAACTTTAGCTATGTCCTAAATACTATTTCATGGCGAACATGGTGTCTTTACTTAAACAAAAATTTTGAATACTAAAGGAATCTTTGTATAATGTGGAGGATAGATTAGTTTAAGAAATACTTTAAAACTGCACTTATTTATAATTATTATTTAAAACAATTGAAGTGGGAACAATACAATACAATTCGATTCAAGGTACTAATAATAAATAAGAAACAGTACATGAGCAGCAATGCTTAAATTGCCCGTTTTGCATCTATCATAGCTGATAACATTTATGGATTTTTCATAAAATCGTACTTTTCAATTTAAAGTGGTAGTAAAATGCATGCTTTTTTATTTTTTCTCTGTATTTTTTAATTTAATTTCAAATAATTTTTACCACAACTACATTTAAACATATCAAACATGCACATAAATGTATGTTAATCATTCTATCATTTGTTTAAGCTTTGACAAAATGGGAAAAAAAATTCTCTCTGTAATTATAATTTATTTTAATTATACTACCAGCGGAAAAAAACTTAAAGAGTTATACCTTTCTTCCCTCCCAAGTGATAGTTTCCTGATGTCCATCATCTTTATTCATATTCTATAAGGCAGAGATTAAGAACACAGAAGTTTACCTTCGATGTTATTTAACCCTTTGACGGTCAGGGAAATGAGCAATTTTCGTTTCATTAATTCGCGCAGTATTACGTGCAAACAGTTGTCGAAAGTGGCAGCAGTTTTTCACCGCCGTTCTTTCGAAAATGTCACCCTTCTCTAGCAATGTCAACTGCTCCTTCTTCTAGAATTGTTATAATAAAATGGTAGCAAATAATGTAGTAAATTTCAATGGAGAAGGACAGTTACGCTTAGTTTTTATAGAGTAACCAGTAGATTGTTGTTCTAACGCTGCATTTTATATGTTACTTATAGTTTTTGATATTTAGTGGTTAAAAAATTACTTAAAAGGAAAAATACTAAACTGAAAGTAACTTGACTTTTGCCATCACTAGGAAATACTATTTTACAAAGCGGAGCAAGTTGGCATCTCTGGATGCGGTAGATAGCTCGCCTCACGCGTATTAAAAATTTCTTTAAGTATTCGTAGTACATAAATAACAGTTTTTACGTACTTTTCGTTTTCAACATAGTCAATGCAGAATAATAATGGCGAACGGGCTCAGCTCGTCAGCGCGCATTGAGGAAAAATTTCACTACGCGAGTAGTGCTCGTTACTAACCGGTCAAAATTTTGCTCCCGAGCGGAACTCGTTTGCGTGCATTATGAGGCACTATTCGATTGCGAGCTGAACTCGTTCATAACCGCCAAAGGGTTAAAACAATATTTAAATAAATAAGCAAATGTTTCTTAAAGTGTCGCCATGTAAAAACCATGTGTGCACCTCTTGTAAAAATCAATTTTGTTTTTAAGAAGCTCAAAATTTCTTAATATTAGTTTCTACTATCGAAATAAAGTTTTTTTATTCGACACCTTCACATCTANCCCCGCAGGAGGGGAACACGTGCCATACCACCACCAACAACAGGACTTGCTCAAAGGTTGGTTACAATAATTAAAGAATTGCAAGAACTTTTAAAAAATCAAGAAGTGCTTCAACTGCTTCAGAGGATTATGGGGGGGAGCCACTCTTGCACAGTAACATCTTTTTTGACTTGATTTGAACTTCTATTTGAACTCTTATTATTATTCAAAACTCTAATTTTCCATACAGATTAATAAAATAAATACTGCATACTGCTCTTTCAAATTAAAGTTGATCATACTAGATGGCGCCAGTAAGGCTTGACAAAATTTATGTAAAACCTTCACGTCTATGAATCACGACTTTTGTATATATATAATCATCCTTTATTCATGCTCATATTCAATTTTCTGTACATATTTATGGCAATTAATGTAAATATCGCTGTTCAAGTTGTAATGTTTTCTAATCAAGGTCATATTTTCTGCACATTTTTTCATGGCAATTACTCTAAATATCTCTGTTCAAGTTTGTATTTTCTCTAATCATGGTAATATTATTGTAAAGCTATCACAACGACTGCTTATATTCAAAATGTTTTTAACTTATTTTTGTAGTTTCATGATGAATGGGATAGGGGCCACTGCGTGGCCCAGGTACCCAACTGTTTTTAAATAAAGTAAAGTCTTCCCTCCCAAGTGATAGTTTCCTGATGAACATCATCTATATTCATATTCTATAAGGCAGAGATTAGGAACACAGAAGTTTACCTTCGATGTTATTTAACCCTTTGGCTGTCAGGGAAATGAGCAATTTTCGTTTCATTAATTCGCAGTATTACGTGCAAACAGTAGTCGAAATTGGCAGCTGTTTTCCACCGCCGCTCTTTCGAAAATGTCACCCTTCTCTAGCAATGCCAACTGCTCCTTCTTCTAGAATTGTTATAATAAAATGGTAGCAAATTATGTAGTAAATTTCGTTGGAGAAGGACAGTTACGCTTACTTTATAGAGTAACCAGTAGATTGTTGTTCTAGCGTTGCATTTTATATGTTACTTATAGTTTTTGATATTTAGTGGTGAAAAAATTACTTAAAATGAAAAATACTAAACTGAAAGTAACTTGACTTTCGCCATCACTAAGAAATACTATTTTACAAAGGGGAGCAAGTTGGCATCTCTGGATGCGGTAGATAGCTCGCCTCACGCGTATTAAAAATTTCTTTAAGAATTCGTAGTACATAAATAACAGTTTTTACATACTTTTCGTTTTTAACATAGTCAATGCAGAATAATAATGGGGAACGGGCTCAGCTCGTCAGCGCGCATTGGGGAAAAATTTCACTACGCGAGAAGTGCTCGTTAATAACCATTACGGTCAAAATCTTGCTCCCGAGCGGAACTCGTTTGCGCGCATTATGAGGTACTATTCGATTGCGAGCTGAACTCGTTCATAACCGTTAAAGGGTTAAAACAATATTTAAATAAATAAGCAAATGTTTCTTAAAGTGTCGCCATGTAAAAACCATGTGTGCACCTCTTGTAAAAATCAATTTTGTTTCTAAGAAACTCAAAATTTCTTAATATTAGTTTCTACCATCGAAATAAAGTTTTTTTATTCGACACCTTCACATCTATTAACTTTTGCTTAGAAGAGAAAATAAAATATTCTGGTTAATACAAACATAATGATATAACTTTTTTTTAAAATATTACTACCACTTTTTAATTTTTTTAAGTGCTCATCAACCCTGTGCTACTTATTTCTATTTTTTTTATATTTGTTTCAATTAATTATATACTGTGGTGGGCAACATCTTTTTTAAATCGATTATCAAAACAGAAATTATGCTATTACTTTAACTATTTGGGAAAAATATCTAGCTAGAAGCCGGAGAAGTTGGCACATCTGTATTTGAAGGAAAGAAATAAGAACTTTTCCGACACTTTTTAATCACATAGCTGAATTCCGTAGTTGAAGTGGTAGTCAGAGAATATACTGGGATTATGTAAAAAGCAAAGAACAAGCGAAAGACATCTGTAGCAAGGGTAAGACTGTCTTATAGAATCCAAACAATATAATGTCCGTTTCTTAGAATCCAAAGAAAATGTCTTTGTCTATCTTATATGTGATATACTTAATGCTGTTTCCGAAAATTCGATCTTCATAAGGAATAACGCTTTTTAAGGAATAATGTGCTATTATTATTCTGTATTTCTTTTAGAACAGATATTTAGGACTATCAGTTCAGTTTTCCTATCTTTAGTTATTGTTTGCATGAAAATAGCGCAATATAAGAAGAAACGTCACAGTCTTGTGAAACAAAACGAGTGTGTTCTAATTCTTATATAATTGAAAAAAATACTCCAGCTTTAAATTGTCTGGCCATATGAAAATTTCTAAAACTTTAGAATTATTGACTAAGTGTATTAATTTTATCTAAGTAAGGAAATATCACCTAATTACCGATTATTTTAGAAAGAATCCTAATATATTTTTCTCTTCTCTAAAACATTTAAGTTATTATATTTGACCGTAAATCTTCTTACCGTAATACTTTTTTTATCCAGTTCAGTTTACCGTATGTAAAAAGAATATGGATTACAATGTGTTGTGTATACTAAAATTAAAAAAAAAAGTGAATTAAGCACCAATGAAAGTATAGAAATGTCATTTTTGGTTCTATAGACAAGAATCTCAAATAAAAGTATGTTTATGAATCATATGTGGTTGAAGCATTGCGTTCTATCTGTAAGTCAATTTCTGATTACTTTTTTTGGCTATTATATATTTTATTCGGTGCATTTCGACATTTCATTTTTGCAAAGCTAACTTATTATAATTGTCTAGATTAAAAACTTCATTTCTTCAAAAATATACAAATAAAAAATAATAGTCGACAACTTTCAAGTGTTAAGAAATAGGTGCCCATTTTCAAGACTTTCCAGACGTGAATGAGAGAGAGAAAATTTTTTTTTTCTTTTTTTAATTAAGTAAAATATATTACTGCTTTAGTTTTCTTGAGATTATTTATTTAACGTAATAATTTTATACTCTTGATTATTTCCCTTTCTGAAGAATCATCCCTATTTATGCATCCATGATTGCTTGCGTTTAAACTTTGGCAAAACTGCTGTGTGCCATTGTATTTCAACTGCCATTTTACTATTTCAAAGAAATTATAACTTTATCGAAGGGGCGTGAACGCAACAAATTATTGTGACAAAACTGTTTTCAAGAACAGGGCGTTCGCACTTAAATAAAGGTGGTAATTTCTTTTTAGATATACCAACTTTTGGAGCCTTTGAACTACAACCTATTGGTAGCTAAGAGCATAAAAATTACAGTACTGCTTTGTCTCTTTTTAAAAAGAATCAAGTGCTAATGTTTTCAGAAAAGGAACATAAGCATTTAGTGGTTTAAGCGTCGTGCAAAACTCGAAAATTTACATTATTCCCGAACACTGATTTTACTGAAACAGAATATTAAAAAAATATTGTAATAAGCTTTATTTTCTTAAAGAAGTGGTTTTTTTCTCTTTAAGTTGTAACAGTAGCTGATCATTAAAAATTTAAAATTGCACAGAAAAAGACCATTAAATATTATTTGAAATTAGACAAAAAAAACTTAAAATAAAGAGAAAAGAAATGATTCAAGTTTGCTTAGGAAAAATTAAGAGTTGTAAAAGTTAAGAGAAGGAATAGAAGAAAATATCTGTTTTAATTCTAGAAATAGAATTCTTCAACACATTTTCTAATATTTCAGATTAATATCATATTTCTGATGTC
>NC_092212.1:6098091-6118244 GCF_043381705.1 Parasteatoda tepidariorum | reverse complement strand
TTTGATTTATTTAATTCACCATTACTTTGTTCAAAATAAAACTATTTAGTTATACTTTGAACTAACATTGATTATATATATGATTAAACTAACAATAATTAAAGTAAAAGCAAAGTAAGTCTGTCAAATTAGCAATGCTTACATTTAAGTTACCGTTTTTAATTTATTTACACCCTGATTCCGATTTTGCACGAATGCTTTTACGAATCACCCGTCCCCAAGGGGTTAAACCTGTGAGGATTATTTACTCAAGACTAAAATTTTGCTTTATCTGCTTTCTTATTAGTAACTATGAATCAAATAACAAGTTTTAAGACGCATCTGTACTGGCAATGTGATCTGAGACCAGTGTGGGATTTTTTAAAAAAAGGATTATTAACAAAATGATTATAAAAGTACCTCTGTATCACTCAAAATGGAAATAAACGATCAAACTTCATTAGAAATATACTTTTCGGTAAACCGGGCACAAGGAAATTGAACTATTTCGTAACACTTTTTTTAATTTCATTAATTTTTTTTAAAATTTGTATTTATTTATTTTCAAACTTTATTTATTTTCGAATTCTATTTTATATTTTCTTTTATTTATTTTAATTAGATTTTTATTTTATTTATTTTATTTAGATTTTTATTTTATTTATTTTCATATGTTTAAAAATTAAGATAAATAAAGGAAAGCTAACGGAGATTTATATTTTAAAGTTTAAGTTAAGTTCACGTGCTGACACTAGCTCCAAATCAAAAGCTTTTATTTACTTATTGATAAGGATTATAACACACATTATTTTTCGACAAAATAAAACAAGATAAATATATTCTACCAGTTTTCGTAAATTTATTTTTAAATTGAAAACGACGTTGTCCAGTCTTTTTAATTGCTATGCCTTTTTAATAATCTTTTAAAAAATAGTGGTCATTTGAAAACCAAACCATTCCGAATATTTGGCAGGGCAGAAAGCCTATAAGTACCAAGATTGAAAACAACAAAAACTGGTACTTAAAGCCTCTCATTCTAGAATTTTTTTTTCGTGAAACAGTACATTTCTGAAACTACCGAGATTTTTTTTACAATTATAGCATGAATATAAAACTGTTTCTTTCCAGAGAAAAAAGTAAACATTGCTAACTAGTTCGTAAAACGAGAAAATAATTTTACTCCTCCCGAAAACAAGTTGAAAGTGAAATGGTTTTACTACCAGCTTTTCCTCTTTTCCGTCTCGCTTTCACCCATGTTTTGGTATTTTTGAGAACATTTTGAAAGACTAACCACTAAAGAGCTACAATAAAAGGGTGTTGCGTATGAACTTTTAAATCATTTATATAAATAAAAAATAATACATTAAATCATAAACATAGGTACCACTAGAATAAGTTTTTACGAAAAGGGTAGAAAGTTTGCAGCCCTGTTAATTGTATATATTCTCACAGATGTCAACCTGAAACCGATTGCAGATAAATATATTATAATGGTAGTATTTAATTTAAAAATCTAATTTTTATAAATTCGATTTATAGAATTTATACCCACCACTACTGCAAATAATTCATAGACATATACTGTACACCACTTTATTGCAGTTTCGAGCCTAAACAAATTGATGTAAGGCATACCAGCAGTGAAAATTGACTTTAAAACTTCGGAATAGAGTATACCCGGAAATGACACTGAACTAGGCCTAGTATATATTTCGGATATTTATTATCGATATTTATATATCGGCAACTATGTGGTTGTCAAAAACCACCAGTTTCGGTCATTCACAGTAACACCCACGTAAAATTGCCACAACGTAGGAAGCACATTGTCATCCAAAATAGTGCAGTAGGCATCGGCATTGAGCTTACCATGAATGGAGACCAAGGGTCCCAATCCATATCAGGAGGGCGTGATGCAGGGTTTCCGCTACGGTAGCTTTTTTCGCAAAATGCGAAAAGACCCCTCAAAAATGCTAAAATTCAACAAAGCATTTTCGCATTTTTGCTAAAGGATTTTACTAAATTCCATTAAAAAAAAAGCTTCCGCGAAAAACCATGACGCTAACATCCATGAAAAAAACTTGATCAAACAAGAAGGAAAAATCTAAATATCTTTCGCAANCGATAGGGTTCAGGTCTGGGCTCTGTGCCGGCCAGTCCATTCGATTAAACCAATTGGCACCATACCAAGCCTTGGTGACCCTCGCAACATGACAGCTGGCATTGTCGTCATAGAAGTAACAGGGGTCCATCCCGTAAAATTGCCACAACGTAGGAAGCACATTGTCATCCAAAATAGTGCAGTAGGCATCGGCATTGAGCTTACCATGAATGGGGACCAAGGGTCCCAATCCACATCAGGAGGGCGTGATGTATATCAGGGCCGCTGTTATAGTCATTTGCATAGGTGTCCGATTACTTATTGGTAGATAGTGTATGTGTGTGTAATTGTTTGAATAAATATTTTTTTATTAGAATTTTTTTAAATACGTAAATATAATTTTTTATAATAAATATTTGCTTAGATATACAGATTTTTTTGTTCATATTTACTAAGTTTTGATTGAAAATAAGTTTTGACTTTATGAATATAGTTTCAGATAATGCATCCGAGCTATGTACTTTTAATCAACATGAATGTGGTTACTCATCTACAAGACACGGCCATATGCAATGGAACTGGAAAGACTTATCTGCTAAGATCGAAAATTATCACTATAAAAAATTGCAAGGTTTGTTCTTCCTGGGGACTTATTTTCTTCTTCGGAGAGGAGAAATTATGACGTCACATACTAACTAAATGCTTTCGATGTTCGTTCTAGCTATCGTATCTTACAATATTATTCGTATTAAGAGCAACTATTTCAAGTCTCACATTTTATTTTATCTTGTAATTCGTTCTTAATACAAACTGACTATTCAAATACAACTTCATTTGCAGATTTTTTTTGAAAATTTACAATAGAAAATGAGGAAATAATTAATAGAATTCAAGTTCTAGTGTTAAAGATAAGGCAAAGTTTACATTCCAATTTCCAATTTGAAAATTCGATCTATGCTTTTACTCAAATTAACCCAAAAAATTATATGGCAAGATTGTGTTTCTTCCTGTCCTTAAAGGTTGTTATAGTTCTCAGGACAGAGGAATAAGACCGCAGACCCAGAAGAAATTGAAAATGTAACCCAAACGTAAAACAAACAGAGAGAACTTGTACGTATGAAATAAAACTAATCGAGATTTGTCAGAAAAGTTTGAAAGAAAAGTTTACTTAGAGAAAATAAAACATACCAGTAGCTACAATCATAATAATATAAAAAATATATATTAATGTTATTAATTTTTTTCCATTTGCGTATGAACCCTGTCACGTACTATCTTTTATACCCTTCTCTCTTTTTAGAGGGAAAAGGTAGTGATCTGAGAGGGAAGATTGAATTTTTTTCTAAACAGGCATTGTTTCCGATGCATTTCGTACTCTAAATTGAACGAAACCATTTATGAGATTATCAGGCTAATAGTTTAAAAGTTATATAGATTTTACATACACGAAATACGAACTTGTACATGTGCCTATTTACGAATCTAACATGGCGATCAAAAGAAAAATGCATACATGTGAATTCGTATCGACCTGCCATCGCTGAGATTTGAGCCCGGTTCACCTCCGGTTCTATTCCCTGAAGATAGTAATATACCCTGAAGATAGTAATAGATTCCCTGAAGATAGTAATATAGTAACCTTCCAATATGAAAAAGGCTACCACTGGGCAAAGTGTAATATCTTAATTTAATAATTGTTTGCTGAAGATATTATTAAAGTTTGCCTTGTCATATTTTTATGCTTTACTAAAAAGAATGTAGGAACAAAAAAGCTTCTCAGATAAACTCTTAAATCATTTACTTGTAGTGGTGTGAAAATAACAGCAAATCCACTTTACAAAAGCGGAATGATACATAAAATCATCTACTTAGCTACCACCAAAAGAAATTTTCCCCAAAGTTGGCAGCCCTGTACTTAACTTATTATCATATAATAATGTTGAGGACCGCTGGTCGACTTGTATCAGCTGCCAACTCATGAATGGGGTTAATAAATTTTTTATTGTTGCTTAATTTATTTAGTATCTATGAAATAGATGTTGCTAATAACTATGAACTTTCTTTCAGGTGGCGTTTGGTTTATAAAAGATATCCCTAAGAACAGTGAAGCAGCGCTAGAAGTTTTGTTGCAAACACCAAAATATTCCTCACCAAAACTGCATGCATTCAAATGCTTGCATTTGTATGCTTATTGGGACAGATTTCTTGAGAATAACAACACAACGACGCCAAACTACATCCGAATATCTCAAGCACCTAGAAAATACAATAATTGTAATCTGCTTTCTCTTAACCGGTTAACGCCCAGCGTCATATATTTAGGACAGTTCCTATTTTCAAAGACATTCATTGTGGTGGGAAACTTTTTTCGAATTTTTATTTATCTGGGTGAATTAATAGATTCTCAGATACCACAATGATTTAGTTATTTCTGACTAGATCTAGAATTAAAAGGAGCAAGTTCTTTTTGATCTATCAAAGACTTTCTGAATGCCCTAACAGCAAAAAAAAAAAAAAAAAACCAATAAATTTCGATAATGTATTATACCACCTTTTTCATAAAACCACTTCTTGCATCATATAAAGTCGGGACAAAACGGGTTAAAACATAGAGGGTGTCCCATAAATGATTGATTCATATTGAACGTAGATTGTAAATACTACCTGATATGAGAGAAAAATGTGGTATTTGCAGCATTGTTATTATTAGAACAATACATTTTAGAGAAAAATGCATTGAGTTTAAATAATTTAAAATTTCGACAGATGGTACCGCTAGAGGATACATTTGCAGGTTAAGAAGATTCTACAAAAACATTGTCAAATGTATGTGCAAATTTTGTTTATAGACTATGTCATATTAAAAATGCAAAAGTTGGCTACATTTGCAATTTTGCTAAATAGATTTTAATAGTCAGTGTTGCCTAGTGGCAACTATTTGAACTTATTTTATTAAAAAAAAAATACTTTCCTAATAATACTGCCGGCAACGGTATATTTTTTTATTGAAATAATGTTTTTAAAATCATTTTACGGACACCCTATAAATCTGTTAGACTATCGGAATTATATTTGTGCTAAATTATGTAATATCCCAAAAAGAGAAATTTGAAAAAAAAAATGCTTTTTATCCATTTACAAAAATTTATCAATGTATATTTCAAAGAAGCTGTTTATCTTAGATTTTAATAATTGAAAATAAGTGCACATTTTTAAAAAAAAGATTTTACCTTCAACATAGAAAAAGAGAGATTTCTTTCTGTAATTAATAACCATACATTATTAAAATGTTAAATAAAATGTTTTTACTTGTTTTGAAGCAAACTAATGAAAAACAATTTAAAAATAAGTTTAAAAAAATTTCTGCGTCAAGGATTTAACTTGCTGTTCTTATCAAAATTTGCCAATCAGAATTCCGCATAGTAAAAAGAGACGTGTCTGAAAGCTTTTAAGTATAATACTTCAAATTGTACAAACAGTTTTGCCACGTGAAATTCTGTAAAACATTTATTGCTAGTCGAAAGATTGTTTTCATAGATTAGTATCGAAAGTGACTCAATATTTTTTATCCCACCCCTGTATCTATGCACTTGTTTGCTCCTTTGAAAATAATACTTAAAACAAGAATCATAAACTGAAATGTATCAAGTTACTACGCCCACCGTATTAGTGAAATAATGACACCTTTGGGTAAACAATAAAAACAATATTCCAGGTGTGGATGATATTGTTGAATTACATAAAAAATTTAGCTTGTAAATAAGAGAAACTGATTGCAGATTTGATGCAAAAGTATCTAAGTTTTGTTTAAAAAAATCTCATGTAGCGAAAAAAAATGTTTCTCAGTATAATTTATCTTCCTTTTAACCTCGTTAGACCTAAATTAACCATTACAGATCTGCCAACTACAACGCTTTTTGCTAAATATTTTATAGAGTGGTAGACATTCAAAAACCAAAGCATTCAGAAGTTTGGTAACTTTGCCAGCATTTTAAAAGCCTCATCACGATAGAACTATAACAATGTGGCTTTGCATATGAACTTTAAAATCATTTATATGTAGTGGGGAAAAATAAGTTCAAATGAATAAGAAATAATATATTAAAACATAAACCTAGGCAACACTAGAATAAATTTTTACAAAAAATATAAAAAGTTGGCAGCCCTACCATAAGGATACCTCGCCAAATTCAGCTTACTCACAACATGGAAAAATTAGAGTCAATTTTTAGCACATATAAATGCAATAATTTGAAAAAAAATATCTACATATTTTTTTTCAAATTTAAGCTACCACTTTAAAACAATTTTCAGGTTTTCATTCAGGTCATTATTTTATATCATTATTTCAGGTTTAAATAAATTAAAAAATTTCTGATGAAATAAATTTAATAATCAATAAAGTATGAAATAATTTTAAAAATACCATTGAAACTGATTTTATTACTAATAATAGCATAACTGTTTTCAATTTTTACAGATTATAAAGATTTCAGACTTGAAGTTGATCGATGGCTGGAAATTAAAGTAGATATGAGCGTATCTGAAGATTATCAAGTAAATACCAAATACTATTAATTTTAAATAGGTAACAACAAATTTTTTCTGTAAATATATATTGTTCAGAGCTTTGCCAGTTATTGTAAATTTATACTTATACATATCCCATATTCAAGAGATAAATATTGTCAATTTGGTCAAATGTACGATGCGGAAAAAAAAGCTAATATCCTAAATAATTTCGATTTAATCGGATTTTATTTTTTCTGTTTCGAGAGCCTAATTTTGAATAAGCTTATTATAAGTTACGAGAGCGATATTTTAAACTAAGAATTCAGACAAAAATTGTTCTTTATCTGAAAAAAAAAATACAAACTTAAGTTGTGCTGACCTATTAGGAACTTACTGACTTTTATTCTTCTTTATTTATAAAATAAATTCCTTAAATGCTACAAACTTCAAAAGGAATTATGTATTTTTATAACTTTTATACGTTTTTTAAAAGTGACAAATGGTTACCAATTTTATTCAAGAAAGCTGAAGTTATTTTATTTTTATTTTATAACCGTCGTTGAACAGCCGACCCAATTTCATGGGTTTACGACTACTTAAGTTCAACTCCGTAGCCTTGTAATTTTGAACCAATCCAGAAGACAAGGAAACTCCTGGATTAGTACCCCCAGAGGTATTGATTTGTTGTGGGAACATGGAGGACTTTGAGACTCGACAGATTTAACGTGCATCAGTCACCATTTACTACACGGGGAGTCTTCGTCCGGCGAGGATCGAACCCACGACCTCTTGGTTATGGGCCCAGCGCCCTACCGACCAGGCTATCCCGGCCCTAAGCTGAAGTTATTGAAAAATGGAAACCTAAATTGAAAGTGGTAAAACGTGGTGGTAAGTATACTTACCACGGCCTTCAAAAGGGTTAATAGTGTTTACGCCAAAATTTGTAGCTGAAAGGTACTTTTTGATAAAAGGTCCTTTTCGATAAAAGGCAATTTGTTAAAAAGTAATTTCTGATAAAATAAAATAATGGAGTATTGCTTAAACTACGTTGATAATTTCTAAGGTGTTATTCTTTTTAGATAATCCGAGATAAATAATCGAAAAAGTTAACAAATGAAATTACTATTCTTTATCTATTTTAAAAAAAGAGCAAAATCTAGAATTGGGAACACCAGAGCCTACTGAGTTAACACAATCGTCACCAACCATATTAAAAAGAATTTCAATAATCCGAGGAAAGATTAATAATCTAACAAGGAATAGAATCACTAATGTTTATATTTTTGAAAAATGGATCAAAATGGGAATATTAGCTCCCACTGAATAAATATAAGCATTACCAATTATGTTAAATAACAAGCATGGAGATTAATAATCCATGGTTGTCATTTTGAAAACATGAATTATTAATCTGCGTGGATTATTAATCTCTAGTTATAGACTCGGATATTGATAAAAATTATTTTTTACAGGTAGAGTTTGCTACTTTTTCTTACTATACTCGATCCATTGTTGTCGTGGATGATGTTAGGATCGTGGATGGTAGATGTTCAGGTAAAAAAGTAAATTTTTTATATTTTAATAAAACTGAAATTTTAATCTGGATGACGGTTTTTATTTAAAATGTCTCATACATATACAACGGAAAGAGATGTTATTTCCTTTTATAGAGCTACTGTCACTTATCCCTGCTATAGCAGCATGGCTATTTCCTCGAACAGCTGTTAGTTTTTTTAAGGAATCATTAATAAAACCCAGTGTTAGAAGATTCTTAGAGACATTTTCAAAAAAAAAATTTATATTTCAACGAGTAAAGGTTTTATTTTAATTTTATTTAACTAAACAACAGGGATTCAAATTTCTCAACAGTTTATGGCCCTAAGTGACAATCTTTGAGTGTTTTGGAGTAGAAGAATATTACAAGCCCATTTCTCAGAAAGCATCCAATAACTGTTCTCAAAAACCTGTTCTTTTGTAGCAAATAGAACATTGAAAGTAGGATCCTGAAATTAAAAAAAACTCAACTAATTGTTAAAGGATTAGTAATTTTTTTTAAAAATAGGAAGCATGTGTCAATTATTCCCTTTATTACGATAGGAATAAAGGAACGCTAATCTTTATTTTACCCCTTACTTGAACGAGCAACGTTTTGACTTTAAAGCACCAATTTGCTAAAATGTCACTTGAAACTTTCTTTCACTTTGCTCTTTAAAAGCAAACGACATTAGAAAGGCAAATGTTTATGAATCAAATGTTATTTTTTTAATGGTTTCAAATTCCGCTTGAATAGTTCTTTCTTTTAAATAAATAAAGTGGTCGCGATCGGGAAAAATTTAAAAACTTTTTTTTTTGAAAAATGTTGAATAAAATAAAATAAATTTAACTAGATTTATCTAGATTAAAGCAAATTCATCTAGAAAATAAACTGCGCAACTTAATTCCTAAAGTAAAAGTGAAATTAAAAGCTGTAAATTTCTATTACCCTCATGAAATATTTAAGAAAATTTTTCCCAATAATCCGCACTCAGAATATCTTATGGGTTATTTAAAAAAAAAATTATGATAATTTTATCTTGATTTGACTTTATTATCTTATAAGTGCGATTTTGGGGGCATTGTACTTGATATACAATTTCTGCATGTACAGAGAAAATGTTTTTTATTCTTTTTGGTTTTTGTTTTGAAAAGATAACAATAATTTTGAGAATTTATCGACTTATTGTTACTAACTGAGAGCTAATTGAAAATTTTAAAAAAGGGATATCGATACTTTGATTCATTTATAACAAGTCTTTAGAATGGACTACTATTTTTAAACATGTGTACTTTTATTTTCATTTGCATATTTTTAAAGGTAATGGAGTCCCTTTAATCGAGTCTTTATCATGAAAATTCGCAGTTTTTAAAAAAGCTGATTTCAAGCTGGAAGAAGAAATAAGCAACAAGAAGAAAAATGTCCTTTTATTTACATGAAAAAAATTCGCTAATGGTTTGTTTAATCTCATTTAGATATGAAGCCTATTACAAGTCCATCTACTACTACTACTTCTGAATTTACTACAACAAGTACTCCAGATCCCTTTACCAGTACTTTGTCTACGACGGAAAGTACTCCGATTCTCTTTACCAGTAATTTGTCCGCAACAGAAAGTACTCCGGATCTCTTTACCAGTACTGTGTCTACGAAAGAAAGTACTTCAACTATTGGTTCGATTGACGAAGAGAAAACTGGAAAGACTATGTTCACCAGAGAAGATTAAAATACAAAGCCTTCTTTCACGACTAAAGGAACTTCTCTTGAAGAACTAACTACTAGCAGTAAGTTATTCATGTAATAGCACATCTATTTTGCTTACTTATTTCTTGAGTTTTACAGTTTTGTAGACGCTGCTCAAATTCTATTAAACTCTTTGTGTGTTGAGGTTGCGTTTTTGCAACAGCTAGTTGTGCAGTAAAAAGCAAATATATGAAAAATAAAACTATGCAATTAGACGTTAACTGGCTGTCGCATTATAATTTATATTTCTAGCTTAAGTTTATTGAAAACTGTTGCTGGGGCATAGTTTTAGATACAGAGAAACCTTCAAGGAAGACCACCCTTCTGGCGATCACTCATCATCGCTACTTAATGTATTCAGTATTTACGACTAGTTTTAGGAGGCACGGAATATTTTCCATAGACTTTGTGTTGAGGACAACGTTTAGACCTTTAGGAGGCACCATTAAAACCTCATTCTCTCCTCAAAATGTTTACTTATTTAGAATAGTTCTAACATTCATAATTGACATTTCCGACCCAAGAAAATGACACTGATTGAAACTGAAATCGTTTGCGAAAATTCGTATTCCTTCGATAACATTTTGAAGAGAATGGAGGTAACCTCTAATAACTACCAACCTCCATTAACGACCATTTATATGTGGAACAAAGAGTGGTCGCTCCCGAGAGGTTTCACTGCATAATGAACTACTAACTGCTCAGTATAACTACTTACATGATTAATATATTTTGATTAATATTATGATCAATATATTTTCGGAACAATAATGTCTTTGTATCAATGAAATACATTTAAAACGCCAATTCGTCAATTTTTCTATTTACACAAGAGATTTTGACAGTTTTGACCTAAATCTTTCAAAGTGGGTTTGAAAAAACTGCCCCTCTTAACTTCTTCACAATAATATAAACCATTAGGATTTTATATTTTTCCCCCTCTTCAATGTGGTTTGGTCACAGCACCATCCCGAGCTATCCGGAAGTCCGAAGGACCCAGGTCTCTCGGACACGGAAACCACACTGCCGTCACCCACAAGAAGCGTATGCGGTGCCGTGCACCTAGTTCCCAATCCTACAACCCTACAGACCCTCTAAGCTCTTCTGTATGAGCTTGCTGCAAGGGAAAGGTTTAGAGCAGGGCATACAGATTTATTAAGAAGCAGATAATAGTTAAGTTAAGAATGTTAAGTGAAGCAATTAAAAAAATAATTAATGTATATTCCATAATTAATTAAAAACAATAAATAAATAGAGAAACTAATAATTAAACAAATTTAATGAATAGGTTAAGAATGATAATTGAAGGAGTTAAATAAATTATTAAAGATTAGTCTTCAATTAAAAAAATTGTCAACCAAATAGAGAATATGATACCTAAGCATACTAAATGGAAATTTGCATCACCTGAATAAAACATTGATGATTAAAGAAAAGTTTGTGTGGACATGAAGAAACTTGAATCAATTAGTTCTACGCATTTGACATGATTAATAAACTTAGGACTGTAATATGATTTATTACATTAGGTTGATTATATGTGATTACATGATTTGATTGTCAATTGATTTCAATGATTACATATTCAAAGTTTCTAGCAAAGGTAAGGATCATATCATATGGTTATAAGTTATTACATTAGTTAGATTGGTTAGTGTTAGGTTACACTACATCATGACATATATTATTAGGTATAGTTCGTTCACCAGGAGTTGGCACTTGGCTCCACCTCCTCGGACGCAGAGTTCATTTCAGCGCGGGGGTGTAAGAAGAAAAACATTTCCCCGCTTGAAATCGAGATAACCTCTAATGCGCGCAAAGCCTCCACACGGTTTTTTATAGGTACTTCAATCAGACCACTATGAAGGCAAACCAGTTAACGGAAGAGCCCTATAATCCAAAATCCAGTAAAAATAAAAAAGTGGTAGCAAATATTTCTCTAAAAATTTGCTTAGTTTTTTAATATGATTAGTTTGTCTTATTTACTTGTTTACCACTACAGATTCATTTCTCAAATATATATGACAAGTTCCTCTCAGTCACTTTTAAAATAGAACTTTAACTTGGTTTCATGCGCTCAAACTGTTCACTTTTTAAATAGGCTGCGCAGACTACTAGTAAGAAACCGTGTGGAGGCTTCCTGATGTAGAAGGTGATGGCTGAACACAAATAGTGAATTCTTTTTCAGTCACTTACTTCGCTTTATCATCAGCTGTTATACCTTTCGTTATTCTAGCTAATTTATATTTAAAAACTTTTTCCCAACAAAATATCACAAAAAGAACCATCTATTCAACAAAAAGAGAGAAATATCAACAAGTTTATGAAATAAAATGCACATGAAGATTGCGAAATAAATATTTTTGTCATACGATCGCCAAATAGCAGCCTTGTTCACACCCTTTCCCCTAAAATAGGGAAATAGTATCATCCGATACCACGTGATGAAGGCGGAGCCAAGTGCCAATTCCTGGTGAACGAACTATACATCACATTAGATTGCATTACTTGAGTTTTTACAATGGTTACATTCTTTTGTGACTTAGGTACATTTTAGTTACTTTGGTTCGTGGTTACAATGCTTAAACAGTACTACATAATTTTGTAGTTTCATTGATCATGGGAATTAGAATTTAATGTTCTTTATTTTATGACATCCATTTCACAAATCATGAGTATTACACTTATAGTTTTACAGTTATTGTTAATATTTATGAATTAATGGTAAATATTTGACGTTAGTAGCTTATACTAATGGTCACAATTTTATTGGATATTAAACTAACGAATTGATAAGATGGATGTTGGAGTGATTAGGTTATAAAAATTGGAACGAAATTGCGATACCTATTGGTAGATTAAGTGGTTTTAATAAAGAGTTGAATTGAGAGCTGCGACTGTGGGTTTTGGGTTACTTGGTCGAGAGGAGAAAAAAATTGGCTAAGAAACTGGGCTTCGGAAAAACAAAACTAGGTTTTGTTTTCGCCCTCCCGTGGTATCGACGACCGGATCCATAGAACAGGCCCTGTCGCCTCCCGGGTGGCATTGTATCTTGTACAAAGTTTCACCCAACTCATACTAAGAGATTTGGCGACCCCGACACGTTTTGTGTACCAGTAAAACAATGTGGTAATTCAACAACACTTTATTTTGACAAATCTTAACAAAACAAAAAAAAGAGCTAACCCCTTTAGTGTGAATAAAATGCCTCCTAATAATGATACCAAATTTTTAAAAGTGGTACTATATTTTGCTGGTAATAGTATAGCTGGTATATTTGCAAAATTGGTACTATATTTTACTGGTATATAATTTGTTTTTATAAATTTATCATAAAATTTTTCTTGCTCGCCGCTAACATTTGTAATCTAATTACATAGGTAGAAATCTGATACATGAATATTTTTTTCGAAAACAGTTTAATAATTCAATAATTGCAAAATTATAAAAACCTCAAATTTCTTTTCTGGGTAGTTTGCTACCACTTGAATACTTTGGGTTGAAGTTTTAGGATCTCTGCTGTATAAATACGATTGCTACAGTTTTCTTGGATCGTTTGCCGTTTGCTTGAAGGGTAAATGGTGTATAACATGAAAAGCAGAGATGTAACATTCCAGATAACATTTCAATTTTTTTTTATTGCTCTTTTTTGTGTATTTGGGAAGAGAAAAAAATGTCGTGTTGAGCAAATGACTATCCCATGCGTCAACAGGTTTCTTGGCGAAAATTTGATAATTTTTCTTTCCAAATATACAATTGACGATGAGTTGCCGGCGGCAGTCATAAACAATTGAAAATAAAATCTATGTTTCAACATACGATAATCAAACTGAAATCGTGCCAAAACGTGTTAAATTAACGAAAAGTTAAATTTTTATTAAAATTTAATAAAATATATCATATTTTCTATCATTTAGAAGACAGTACAAGTCCATCGATATCCACATTTCAATTAACAAGTACTTCAAAGCAAGTTACCAGTAACAAGATTTCAACTCAAAGTACTTCAGCAATTAGTACGAGTGACATCGAAAACATTGGAACATCGATCATCACCAAGGATGACAAAAATGAAAAACCCACGACAATGGCTTCGATTATTGAACCAACAACCAAAAGTAAGCAATTTAATGACATCGATCAAATAATTACAATATACTCGCTTTTATTAAGTATTATAATTTTTTAATAATAATCAAAAAAATTAATTTAGTATTGTAAAGTACACAATTTTTTTTTGCATTTATTTAAAGAATGTAATTTTATATAACAAAATACAAAATTTGAGCAAAATCTGTTGAATAGTTCCTGAGAAATTGAATTTTAAAAATAAATTTTTAAAAAAAAATTTTCTCAGAAATTCTGTTTGACCGTTTTTGCTCAAATTTTGTATTTAGTCAAATAAAATTACATTCTTTAAAATGATGAAAAAAATTCATAATGAAATAATTCAAAATCTTTTTGATTATTATTAAATAAAATAATTAAAAATAATAAAATATTTTTAAAATTTATATTTTTTATGCAATTATCTTTCTGTAAATAAATTTATTAATTGTTTGCAATTTTTTTTGATCTGTTTAAAAATTTTAGAGGTATAATGAAATACGCAGAAAGTAAAGTTTACAATAAGGGGTGGAAACTTAGGGCCACTCTCTTGACCAAACTATTGGGACTATATTTCGCAGATTGCGGCTACCCCCTATATTTGTGAGGTGAGAAATTCGTTTCCGTCGAAATAAGATGTATTCAGAGAAAACACGTTCTTGGATCTGACTTCGTAACTTAAAATATCGCCTGCACTTATTAATTAACTTATCTGAGGTCACCCCCTTTAGCAATTAAAATTTAGTCATAGAATGTGAAGATCCAATCATTAGATTAGCAGTTATACAGGGCAGTCCTTTTTTTTTCTTTGTGCACTGTACCTGTTGTCTTAATTGGCAATTACCTCTTACAGGGTAATATTTTCCTTAATTTAACAACATAAGATTATAAATAAAACTTTGTTAAAAATCTGAGTACAAATACTCGTTTAAAAAAAGAAATAATGATTCATTAAATAATACAAAAAATAAGCGTCTAATTGATCGGATTCTAAATTTGTTAAACTAGCAGTCGAAAGTCGTTAAATAGATACACTAAATTCATTAATATTCAAAATATTCTATGGTAATATATAACTCAATTTTTTCTTACTACACAGTTTATTACATTCTGTCATTGGGTATAGTGTCGCCATTTTGTTAAACTTATATAATTCATATAAACCAGGGGTGGCGAACCTTTATACACCAACGTGCCATTTTTTTTCTGAAAAAATGTTTAATGAGGTCATAGACGTGCCGTCAAATAATTTTGACTTCGTGATTTTTGGGAAAATAATAATACTAAATACTATCAACTCAAAACTCTTTGTATACATTGAGAAAAAAAAAAACATTTTGCAATGTCTCAGTTATACGCGTTATTCAACTTAAAGTAACATCAGTGTGACTTCTGCAGATTAGATGTCAAATAACTTAGATTAGGTTGCAAGATGTTAGTTTAAGCAGGTCAGTTAATTTTTTTTGCTAGTTATTTATTGGTAGCTTGTTTTTTATGGTTATTAATTGTTTTTTTAGCTGTAACTGTACATTTTTTTATTATTAATTGCTTATTATTTTGTGTGTTTTTCTGAAATTTAATTTAATTGTTACATATAACTCATTAATAACATTTGTGTAATAACAAATGTGATCGGTGGCGTGCCCAAAATATTGTGTCGGGTGCCATAAATGGCACGCGTGCCCTTGGTTCGCCATCCCTGATATAAACAGTTTTTTATAAATCCTAAATATTATTTTACATCTATAATAGCCTTCTTATCGTATATACTTAAAAGTTTTTATACGGATATTCCAGCATTTTTTTTAAATTTTCAGAGGCGTGCTTGGTATGAATTTATTTGGTTATGACCGTATTTTGTATTAGGTGATAGTAAGCTGACCAGCTACTTGCTTAAACTATAAGACTGGTAGCGAAATTTCTAAAAAAAATTCGGATACCCACTTATTTACCTTTTTAATTATTTAGAAAAATCATTCCTCTAAGAAATTCTCTGCGAAGATTTATGTTCTTAGAAAATTAAATTTCAAAAGTATATCTATTAGTGAGTTTCTGAAGATTGATACAGAAATCCTATAACTAGTCTTCAAAATCATTTAAAAAAATGACTTCGACCATGATATATAACCATGATACTATGAAGATACCAACATTGTTACCATGAAAAAAAAGCAATCATATTTAGTTCTTTTTTCTAAATGACGTTGCAACGTTAAATCGGTTAGCTGATAAATTATTCAGTGATAATCATCGTCAAATTCCTTTTAAACAACTCAATATGATTGTTAGTCAATCTTAATAAAATGAAGATTTCTCGTGTAACATTTTGTAACTGTTTTTCTCTCAGTTAAATCTCCAAAATTATGCAGGACCCCGCAGTGGACTGATCATAAAGACGCGCTTCCCAGTAGAACACCGAACATGTCTTCGAATCATTTTCAATTATATGTTTCCCTGACAGTCGCCAATAGCTCATTGACAACTCTAGTGCGACCATAAATAAAGTACCTACCTACCAAAACTATTTAAGCTATCGTAACTGAAATTCGGGCATCGGAATTAACTCCTGCATCCAAAAACCTATACATTGTATTTTATAAGTAGTTTGCGCACACTATTAAACTGAACCAGCTTTTTTGCATGGATCGTAAAACAATTATAAAAAATACCAGGAAGAAATTTATATATTTGTTCATTTGATGGATTAATTTTTTGTGATAATTAAGGAAATATGAAAAAACATTTATTTTTAATTAATTCAACATACTTTAAGGTATACATTTGCTACAATTTTCCTATTTTTACTAGATTTTCTATTGAGTCGCTATTTCGTCAACTGACATTTATTGTTACTGTCTGATAAGAGACTACTCTTTCAAAACCGTGTGGAGGATTTCAGATAGATGAAGCACTGGAGAGTCTACAAGAGGAAATTTTAACAACTAATCCTAATAGTTGTATGAAAAATTTTAATGCCTCCGTGAAAAACTTTTGAAAAAAAAAGGAATTAACTTTATAGGTTATCGGAGAAAATATTTGAAGGGAACGGAAGAAATTGACTTATTATTATTGATGATAAAAATGCTTTCATGAATCATGGTAAATTTTGATAATCAATAGCATCATGCGGAATAATATTGAATAGTGTCAATATTTATTTTGATTGGATGATTTTTTCAAACTATGTTTTGATTTTTGTAATGACATTTAAGTCTCCGGAAGGGCAACAAATAATAATAAATAAAAACAAATTGAGGAGAATTTTAGTTTTGTTATAACTAATATGATATACATAGCATTATAAGCCTCTATGTTTTTTGCATGATTTCATAGGGTTGATAAATATATATTAACTAATTATTTAGTCTCTTTACCTCGAATCCGAAGATCATGTATAATTCTAATTTATTGAAGGAAACTGCTTCTATGTGAAAATTATTTCTAATATACTTGTTATTTGCTTGGAATATTTTACTTTTTTATTGCTTAACAAATTCATCGTTGCTCCTACTTTTTAGAAAACGAACTGAAAATGTTCCTTCTTCCAAAGAAGATACAAATGTTTTAGAGCATATGCTATCATTTTTTATAAACAATGATCTTGCACAGTTTGTTTTCGTAAGGCTTTTGGTCTAGTTTACGGGAAGATAAATTACCGGTCGTAACGATTTTGTATTATATTATGTGACCGAACATACTATGTTTATAATGCTATGTTGTTTGATGAGTTAAATACATAGCTTGTGAAATTTATTTTGAGAGTTGCAACGAGCTGATTCGAAATTTTTCAGCAGCTACTAGATAAATTTGTTTGGTTGTGGTGCTGGTACCCACTTATAACGTTTTAAAAATCGCTTATTCCTTCTGTAAAGCTTTAGTTCCGCATTGAATTCATCTTAAGGAGAACACCGAAGTCGAGCATCACTGGCAGCTGTCATTGAATAGGTGGGTTACCACTTGTAGCCTAGATAGGGAACATAGGGAACTGTGGTATTGGCACTCGTCAAACTGTTCTAGCGTCAAATGATTGACTTCGTGTGCAAACTGGCTGGCTACCAAAGCATTGGAGTTATCACAGAATCAAAACTATGTCTCTGGATCAATCTGAAAGATCTTTCTGCAACCGATACCAATAGCTCATCGAGCAACTCTAGAACGACGTTGAGAAAGTACTCCTTTTTCTGCACAATTTTATTTCGGCCAATCAATTTATTTTCAATGTCAACTCCTCAATTCACGTTGTCAAATGCTTAAAAAAAATTTCAGTTTTATATTCTAAATTTGATTCAAATTCCGTACCTCAAAAAATTAATGCACTCATCTAGAGGTTTAATCGTCGATCTATACCGATAGAATTCTATCTAGAACTTTAATCGTCGAGTATTGCTCAAATCTCCTCAACTGGCTTGCCAGTAATAATAAGACAGTAGCTCTTCAATGGATTCCAATCCATTCTGAAAATAAAAAAAAATGCGACTTCCTTGTAAAAAAGAGGGCCTCTGTCCTTCAGAGATCAAATTCCAGACTTCCTTTTAATAATGTCAAATATCTAATGAAGAATATCTTCAGGGATTCTTTCAACGAAGAACAAAAATAAAATCGCAATTTAGATAAACCTTAGCTTAAACAGATTCTTAATGTTCCTCAGTGACCATAGATGAAATCTGTCACCATGTTTCGACTGATATATGGACACGATATTCTGAATAAATATCTATGTCGCGGTTAATGATCCGTCTTATACCTTGTGTAAACTCCAGGAAGATGGCCTTGTCTCTATTGTTTAGATAGCAATCTAGAAACACTAATGGACTCTTTGCTCTCATTTATAGATCTATTGCTATATTTTTGATATTCCTTTGTCTTTAATGTGCCATTCGAAATTAAAACAAATTATCTAACTGTTCCTTTTCTTTATTCTTTTACAGATCAGACGCTTGTGTTTATTTTTGTTTGCTTTCTGGGAGCTACTTTTTTCATTGTTCTTGCTGGAGTCGCCTTATCTGCAGTAACGTATAAAAGGTATGCATCATTATATGTGTTATTTATATTTAAGAAATTAATGGCCAACCCACACCATGTTACTGTTCGACATGGCAGTTTTGGCATGGCAGTTAACACTTAGAAATTAGAAAAATGCTAAATTTCGAAGAAAAAAATGAAAAAATTTGAAATAATAATTTTTTTATTAAAACTTCGTTAAAATCAGTAAAAATCGTACTTTTACTCACACATTATTGATCTCTAGCACGTTATTAAACTGAAAAGAAGTTATAAAATAATTTTTTTCAGCTGTACTAGTTTTATACCAATAAGCAATTTTCCTAATTTGTATGATTTTGCTAACATATACAGTTGTAGATTTAAATCAACATGTGTTTCTGAAAAAATGTTGTCCATTTTGAAAACAATAGCATCAAAATATCGTTAAGCTGGGGTGCTTCAAAGCTATACCCTCTAAATATTGTGCAAAATGATGAGATTTGTGAAAAATGATTTTTCAGGTGCGCCTGAAATTTTGAAAATTCATTAAATTTATTTTAACCCCTTAACTTGCGCACGCGAGTTAATTCGAGCACTCTGAACAGGCCAAACTGGGCACACTCGAGATATTTCGAGCGGTGTTGTAATTCTGGCCTTTAGGTCATCAATGTTCGACACGATCCTTCTGTAAACATTGCCTTTTATAAATCCCCAAAGAAAAGAGTCCAGCAGCGTTATATCAGGTGATTTGGGTGGCCAAGGAATTGGACCACCTTGCCTACAGAAAAGACGGACTCATTAGTCGTATACTTAGACATGTTGGAAAACTTCGTATTTCCACAACTAGAAGAGCTTCAGCCGCATGTCTTTTTGCAACAAGATGGTGCACCACCTCATTGGGGTATCATCGTTCGCAGTTCCTTAAATCACCATTTTCCAGGAAGATGGATTGGGCGAGGGGGTCCAATTCCTTGGCCTCCCAGATCACCTGATATAACGCCGCTGGACTTTATTCCGTAGAAATTGGCTGCTCAGCAGTTTCAAAAGAATTTTTAATTCAGGAATTTTAATTTGACAGGTGAAGTGAATTAGCCTTTTGTTTGAGTTCTTTGAAGAGTTCTACAAGAGTATTTGATTTTCAATCTATCTATCTATCTATCTATCTATCTATCTATCTATCTATATATCTATCTA
>NC_092212.1:6088455-6097525 GCF_043381705.1 Parasteatoda tepidariorum | reverse complement strand
TATATATATATATATATATATGTGTGTGTGTGTGTGTGTGTGTGTGTAATGAAAAAATACAGATTAGCGTTTAAAATTAAGAAAATAAGACAACATTAGAAGAAGAAACATTATTAATAAATAGAATGTTCATAAAAATTTTTAAAAAAAAAGTTTGAAAACAGAATGAAGGAAATATATAATCTCGTTATCAGCTCTCACAATTATATTTGCAATAAAGAGTGCTTTCTAAATTGTATTAATACAGACTAAACACAACATATCTACAAAATAGTATACTATTGTAGTGATCATTCTATTGTATTGATCTTTTTTTTTATAAATAGAATGGTATTGTTTAATAGTATGCTTTCGCCACATTTATACACTATTAGATATATATTTATACATCTCTCTTTGCGGATATAATCGTGTAAGCTGAAGATGAGATGAGATCTTTTGCGTAGTTTTTCCGTTTTTTTTAAATGATTCTTATGTTTTTAAGAACATTTTATTGATTAATAATTTTTCTTCTTCTCTTTAAAATCTTTTTTTCCTTGTTTTATTTTTAATATAGTTTTAGATTTACAGTTTTAGATGAATATAAAGGTGATTATTAATTATAATATACTGAGCTAGAAGCGAACTTGTCTTTGTTTGATAAATAAATACAACTCATTGGTCCGATCTACGGGATCATAATATTTAAAGTGGTAGTAAATTTCATGTTTATACATTTTACTATTGATTTAATGAATTTAATTTAAAATGATTTAGTCCACCACTACATACAAACAACTTGTATGATTTGCATAAGTTTTATTAATTGTGAAAAATTAAAGAAATTTTAGTTTCCTTGAATTGTTGTTTGGTTATAGCCTTGAATATGAAGGGAAGCTAGTACTTCCGATTTCACAGCTATGTAAACCCTAAGAAGAATTAATTACGTAAGCACTGTATGATTATAAAAATCGGAAATATTTCCTAAATATATTTTCATTACAACGGAATGTGTTAAACTTCATTCCAAACTCCACGAAAATCAACATAATTCCCGAATGTTAATTTTAGGTGAAAACTAATTTAAATTATAAAAGCAAAATATTTAAAAATATTTTATCAGATTTTCTTTCTAAAACATACGTTTTTTCCCCTTTTTAAATTTCTGAACAAGTTCAACATTAAAAAATAAAATTGCGCACAAGAACAATCAAAGATAGATTAAAAAACCTGATTCAAAATAAAAAATAACGCGAGTTCACGAAAGGAAAGAAAAACTGAATAGTTGTGAATAGGATAAAACAAAATGCTTTAGAACTATAAATAAAATAGCTTAAAAATTGTCAGATTATAGCACGTTTCAAAATTCTTTGAATAATTGACTAAAGCTTAATTGTCATTGTTTGTAGAACCGTTTCAAACGAGATAAGAAATTAACAATCAACAAATTTGAAAATTGCGCCATTAGAATATGAATTTGAAGAGAAATTAGCATTTTTATCATTTTTTCCGATTTGAGAATATCCTTAAAAAGAATAATGAGAAAATTGTTATGGAATAAGCAGACTTTATATTTAAGAACCGTAAAAACGTAAACTGAAGTAAAATTATACTTGCTACTTTCTCGCCTGATGCAAACAGCAAAGAATTAGGAGAAAGTTAACATGAATAAGCAAAGTTTAGTGCTCAGCACCGTTTTGTGCTTTTTCGTGTTGGTTCGAAACATAGAACGGTGGAAATTAAAACATTTCTAGAAGATGGTAGAAAACTTGAAGTTAGAAAAGTTGCGGCCATTGATCCACTTAGTACTGATCGAAACAATAACCAATTAAATTTAGAAGTTAAGCGACTCTTTTTTACTCATTTCGTTCTAATCTTACCTTTTTTTTTTTAAATCCGTTTTTTCTTTTTCTTTTTGCTTAACAAAATTCTACAGAGTGAAAAGCTAAATGCATTCTTAGGTTTAAATTTCATACTATAAAAGAAAAGAAATTGCGGAAAATTTAGCGTAAAACATTCAATTATGATTTAATTTCAAAATAAATGAAAAAAAAGGGAGATGGGGACGGGTATGGAAGTGGAGCTTCTGTCGACAAATGGAATATTACTGTTATTTATCATTCAAAAATTCACTGATAATTCTGGAAAAATGGGACAACTTTGATATACTTTTAAATGTAATAACTAGTCAAATGTTAGAGTTTTAGGTAGCAAATTAAAAAAAAAGGATTATGGTAGGAAAACAGCTAGTAAAAGTAAAGTAGTTGTACAAATATCGTTTTAAATAGTTTAATATTACATTAGATTTTCTACTTTTAAAGTTTATAAACATTATACACATAGTTTTAGTAGAAAGAAAGTGCATGATTTGTAGAGGTTAAAATTTTTAATTAAATCAATCAAAATTGATTAAAGAATCACTTCTGCAGAGGATCAAAATTGGGATGCCATGCCTCCGGTTCATCCTCAGGAATTTTTTCATACCGTTGCCAATAGCCCATAGTGCAGCTCTAGAGCATATACGTACTAGAGAATGGCGTACCTACCTATTTCGAANATGCCATGCCTCCGGTTCATCCTCAGGAATTTTTTCATACCGTTGCCAACAGCCCATTGTGCAGCTCTAGAGCAACACAAATAACGTACCTACCTATTTCGAAAAAAAAATATATATACCGATATTAACCTTTAGATATTGGCAGGATTATTCACCATTAATGTATCCTACTTAAACTTATTCACTTCAATCAGAAGATATATTTTATAGTTTTTTATTATTTATTTTCAAAGAGAAGTCAAAACCAGTGCTGTAATTTTATTATAATAAGTAGGATAAACCAGATGTTTCGTAAAAGTGCAATGAGAGAGAATTAGGGTTGCCTGAAACATATCCCCCACATAAAGCGTTGGAAATGGCGAATGCGTTGTGAATACAGTTTGTAGAATTCATGAAGAGGCACTGGAACTGTAAATCAAATCTGAAGCTTCGAAGGGAACACGCGTATCCTTTTCTGCATGATCTGACGTTATCTCAAAAATAATGTGTGAAAAAACGGCTAATATATTCAAATTACTAAACCTGCATAAATGAAAGATTTAGTAACTCATAAATAATAAAAAGTTAGATAATAAACTTTATCTCTTGAGTATGCAGCGAGGGAACTCAGATCTTGAAGAAAAATACCACCTACTCCTACAGCAACACAAATCAAATGTGTGGGTCCATCCGAGCAACTAGCTTAGGAAGGCCCACGGCTACAGTTAAAAAACTAGGTGCAAGGCACTGTCCCAAAAGTGATATTATAAATGTAGGCGAATGCCAAAAGGTTGAAAACTGAGGTTATTGTGGTAGCATCATCACAATATTGTTCGATTTTATTTCTGTGATGGGAACGACTATCTCTTGCCTTCTCCAAGACTAGCGTTTTTTTTATTTCACTAAAGTAAGTATGTTGAAGTTTGATTTAATTTTCTGCAAATGTAATTTCTTTTATACTGTGCGCAAAATAAAAAATGGACCACTCTGAATAACTTTTGATCTTATGTTTGGATCGTCACGTTCTAGCTCTCAATCTTTATGGTTTGAGGGGGTAACTTCAAATATACTAATTATTTAAGCCAGACGATATCTTATGTTACGAAATCAGACATAAAAATGTACTTTCTCTTAATAAACATATCTTTTTTTCAACGAATTCAGATTTTGTCCCTAAAATTTAGGGGTAGCCACAATCTGCGAAATATTATCCAAATACTTTGGTCAGGAGGACGGTCCAAAGTTTTGATCCTTCAATGCTGATTTTGCTTTTTGTGTAACTGAACTTTTGAACACAATTATAAAATACTTTCCTCCAAAGATGATTTCATGCACAAATTTTTTTTTAAATTATTTGTTATTTTTTATAATTTTATTAAAAAAAAGTCGAAAAAAGTTTGAGTTGTAAGGTATATAATTTTTACATCAAATCTAAAGTATTTAATTTTATACGGTAAAATGCACAATTTAGCGAAATTAGTTGAACAGTCCCTGAGAAATCAAATCTTAAAAAAGTCTTAGTTATAAAACTCGATTTCAAACGACCTGTTCAATAGTTTAATATAATAATTACAGGTTGATCTTCATTCCTAACACCACGAATGTCAACTTAGTTTACGAATGTTGATTTTCGATGAACCATAATGTAAATTATAGAAATAAAATATTTTAAAAGATTTTTCTTGAGACTCACTTTACAAAACATGCTTTTTTCTTTGATGATTTTGCACAGACTGACGGCTAAAAATTAAAATTCCTACTGTAAAAGGAGCATAAATTGTTGACTATAAAAGATAGAAATTCAAAAAAGACTATTTAAACGAAACAATAACAGGAGTTTACGTAAGCAAAATTTAAGATATGTGTTAAAAAAGCAAATAAAATGCGTTAAAACTATAAAGTAATTCGCCAATAAAGAATTATAAAAAATAGAAAAAAAGAATTTAATACTTTATTAAATTCTATAATATGAACATGCATTAAAATCTTTTGATTAGTTATTTGACGTTTAATTATCATTTTTTGAAAAGCCGTTTCAAACGAGATAAGAAATTAACGATCGATGATACGGAAACTTTGCATCGTTGGAATATGTTTGTGAGGTAAAAACATATTTGCAACTCTCTAGCTTAATGAAAACTGCAAGTAAAGAATAAGAAAAAAGTGAATATGAATAAGCAAGGTATAGAATTCAGCACTATTTTGTGCTTCATCATTTTGGTTCGAAATACGGAATCGCTGAAAATTAAAACATTTCATGAACATGGTAGTGCTCTCGAAGTTAGAAAAGATGCAGCTATTGATCCACGTAGTAACGACAGAATCAATAACCAATTGAAATTTGAAAGTAAGTGTCTCTTTTTTTCTTAATCTTACTTTTTAAAATTCCCTTTTTCCTCTTCTTTTCTTTATAAAATTTTTAGAATCTAAAAAGCTAAATACATTCTTAAATTTCATCTCATAAAAAAAGTTATTACGAAAAGCTTAAGGTATTATTAATTTGTTATTTCTAATTGCGATTTAATTTTTCGAAATAAAGGAAAAAGGAGATGGTTGGTGTGGACGTAGTGCACCAACAGATAAATGGAAAAATGAAGAACCTACATCAATTCACCCCTTTTTTTAATTTAATGGAATAATCTGAATAGTTAAATTAATATGCACAACCACACTGAAGTCTGAGACATTGCTACGAAATGATTATGTTTGCAGTTTAAGAAAGAAAGCGAAATACCTGACTAAGTGGTTGCTAAAAAACTTGAATTTTAAATTGAATGGAGTGGATTTTCGGTTGTGTCCATTTCCTTGGATACGCATTTTGAGCTACGTCAATAATTTAAAGTATGCATTTTGAGCTGCTTCTATAATTCTAATTAAGCATTTTTAGCTATAAATAAATTTTCATTAAAAAAAAAACACTTTGAGCTAACGTTCATTTTCTTAAACGTGTCTTCCTAGCTATATCCAAAATAAAAAAGCTAATCTATAAAACAAAGAAATACTGATAACTTTTTCTATGACCGACTTTTCTCAGAATATTAATTAATTGCAATCCGTACTATTTTGAAATAACTCGGTTATTTAAGAGTGTGAATAATAAGGGCTTTTAATCGGATTAAAGCAGCTATTTATTGATTAATAAACAATTTAGAATGGCACGTGTGTGCTTTATCTTAATTTAATACCTAATTAAATCTGATATACTTTCCACGTATTTTTCTAAGCAGTTATATTACGAAAATTTCTGAACTAAATAATAATCTATCTATCTATCTATATATATACATATATATATATATATATACCTTACACGGTGACAAAAAATGCCTCCTTACTACCCCCCGAATGGCAACGCTAGAAAATCGAAAAATGATTGCCGCTAAAAAGTCATATGCCAAATCTAGTTGAGGTAGCTCAACATATAGCGCTTTTAAAAACGGAAACTGAAATTACCAGAGAGAGCATAAGCTAGGCATAAGTGAATAGTCTTTGTCGATAGATCTCTATTTTAGTATTTTGTCGAAAGCGCTTTGTTTCACGAATATTACGAATTTATTTGATGATCTTTGATTTATATCACGAATTTGTTTGTTTTACTAGAATTTATTTGTTTATGCAGGTTTTTCCATTGCAATTCACTTATTTCAATTTTTAATGGTCTTAATTATAGCCAAAATTTAAACATTTTCAAAGAAATATCAGTTTTAGAAATTTTATCTTATTTTATACTATAGCACATATTTCGAATAGGTTTAACTAATTACATGTCATTTATTTGAATTCAAATTTATTTTAATGACTTAGTATTTACTAAAAAGATGTAATTTTTTTTAAAAAAGAAATTGTTATATGGATTTGAATGATTGGTTTGAATTTTTAGAATTTTGTGCATTTGCAATGTACCTAAGTTAGTAACGAGCGAATCGAACTTGGTTTGCGAAGCAAACCATGTAAGATTGCGCAGCAATTTTCAGGAGTTGACGAGCTTCAGCGAGCAGGGGGTGCAGCCCTCTACTCTTCTTATATTGACAGTTCATATTTTTTCAGAAAATTAAGGAATTTTGCATGATTTACTATTTTCTATTAATATTCTTTAAGGAATTACAAATTTTTATTTATTTTTAAGGAATTTTGACGGATATCTTTTTCTGTATATAGTTTTAGATAACGCACCTGAATTGTGTACTTTTGATCAACATGATTGCGGATACTCATCTATACAATTCTATAATACGATATGGAAATGGAAAGCGCATGCTATTGATGACGCTGATTCAGGCGTAAAGGAGATACGAGATCATACACTGAACACGACTGAGGGTGAGTATAAAGGTTATTCATATGAAAAGTGGAAACACTAGATATTGTGACAAGCACTAATAAAGATAACAATGCTGTACTTCAATATCATAAATTTATGATCAATGAGTGCGTTACTGATTGTTTATTACTCTTTAAAAAGCTCATATTAGAGCATTTAAAGTGAATGTAAAGTCGTACTAATACGAATGCTTCTGGAATAGAACTACGTGGGTTAAGTGTTGAGTAGTGTACATAAATATCTGACTTATAAGCGGAATAGTTCATGATTCCAAATGAAGCTATTGTTACTATTGATGTATCGATAAATGGTAATAGAAAATTTAAAATTCCCGACATCTATACAGTAGTTGTTTATAAAAAACTAGCTGAATACTCGTTTCTCGCACGGGGTTAATTTAAAAGAGAAAATAATCAATAAATCAGTGTTGAGAAACACAACGCAGTCATACTCAAATCAGACACGCGTATACCGACACGATTAAAGAGCTTGATGGAAGAACCAGGTGAATGACAGTGTCAGAAGATTTAATGAATTATAGAAAAAAATATAAAGTGGTTGCGTCGATTGGGGTATGTTTAATGTAACCTAACTGTTTTTGATTTCACTTTTATCTTAACATAACTAATCCATATTAGTTTTCAGTATGCTAGCATGATTTTTATTTCAAATTAGACAGTGGTAAATTAAGTAAAGCAAAGAAATAATAGTCCAGCCCTCTAATAAATTGGTGTTAAAATAATTCGAATACATGTGATTTCTTGTAGTTCGAAAAATGTCTCTGACCAGGTTCTTCCACTATGTTTCTCAATTAATATAGCTAATATAATTTCATTTTTTAATTTACTATTATGTGTTGTAATCTTCGGTGGCTCTACGTGATTGAATTAAGCAAAGCTCGTTGTTTGTAAATTATAAAATTGGAATATCGATAAAATGTATTTAGCATCACTTGGCATGATGCTATTGCTCGCTACCAATTCATAATAGTTAATATTTACCACTATTACAAATTAAGGCAAACAACGTTAAAGAGCGCAAAAATATTTATAAAATTAAGACAGCTGTTTCGGATGCTCAAAAGGCAACCTTCATCAGTGCAACAGCTGCACTGATGCACTGATGAAGGTTGCCGAAGGTTGTGCCGTCAGTACAAAGATCGCCCACTTGATTTACCACTATTAACTGATTTTCTCAGGTTCATATTCCTTTCGAGGGACAGTAAAACGCTTAATTCAAAAGTATCGGTATAAAAACTGAATAGCATTGGTGTAGTTTTAATAATCACCAAATATTTCAATATAATATTTTATTCCTAGAGTATATTTGGTGCTTATTACATAACTTTTCAACATTTCAATTTACGCATATGTGAATGGCAGCAAACTAAATACCAATTTTAAAAAAAGTTATGAGAACTTCATAAAGATTTTGAAGCATGGCCATTTCTCTGTCTGACCTTTAATTTACTGTTAAAATAATTATAAATAATGGTGGAAAAAAGTTTTTTTAATTCATTAAAATATTTATACACTATCTTAGAACACCACTAGAAATTTTTTTTTTCTGAAACTACGGAAAACCCGTTGTAGAATTCTTATCAAAACCAATTTGCCAATACCATAATACCAGTGTAGTACATATTACCGTCTGTGATACATATTAGTGAAGCGTCATCTGTGGATGGCAATTTTGTACGGTTTTCTTAAACGAATTTCCCATTAATCTTTCCTTCATGAGTCTGGCTTTTTGCAGATAGCCTATTTTATTTCAATTAATACACAGGCTAAACTATATTTGTGGGTGGCCCTTGATTTTCGTCAAATTGTGATATCGTTTGATCGCCATGCTGGGTGATATTGTTTTTTTTTATGGGAACGTCTATACGATTTGATGAACTTACCTTTTTCGTTTATCATATTCAATTGAGTTTATAATCTTTATAATCGTTATGTCAGTTGTTTTATTATAGCTCTGTAAATAATTTAGTTGTTAATTCGTAAAGGTTGTCGTTTTTTAAGTTAGATAAAAATACATTTTTCAAAGTTAGTTACAACTTATTTTAAACATTTTATTTAACAAAATTTTTTTTGTTCAAAAATTTATTTCAATGTTAAATAAAATTATTATTTATATAAATGACATTTACAATTTTCCCTTTTATACTAAATAATAAATTTATAAACCAGTTATCAATGTAGATATTCTAATATTTTCTCAATTTATAGTAGAAT
>NC_092212.1:6072615-6087955 GCF_043381705.1 Parasteatoda tepidariorum | reverse complement strand
GCTATTTTCCTACCATAATCCTTTTTTTTTAAATTTGCTACCTAAGACTCTAACATTTGACTAATTATTACATTTAAAAGTATATCAAAGTTTTGCCATTCTGCCAGAATAATCAGTGAATTTTTGAATGATAAGTAACAGGAATATTCCATTTGTCGACAGAAGTTTTTCACTTCCATACCAGTCCCTATTTCCCTTTTTTCAATTATTTTGGAATTAAATCATAATTGAAAATAACATGTTTTACCTTAAATTTTTCACAATTTATTTTCTTTTACAGTATAAAATTCAAACCTAAGAATGCATTTAATTTTTCACTCTGAAGAATTTATTAAACAAAAAGAAGAAGAAAAAACGGATTTTAAAAAAAAAAGTAAGATTAGAACGGAATTAGTAAAGAAGAGTCGTTTAACTTCTAAATTTAATTGGTTATTGTTTCGATCAGTACTAAGTGGATCAATGGCTGCATCTTTTCTAACTTCAAGTTTCCTATCATCTTCTTGAAATGATTTAATTTCCACCGATTCTATGTTTCGAACCAACACGAAAAACACAAAACGGTACTGAACACTAAACTTTACTTATTCATGTTAACTTTCTCCCAATTATTCACGGTTTGAATCTGGCGGGAAAGTAGCAAGTATAATTTTACTTCAGTTTACGTTTTCACGGTGCTTAAATATAAAGTCTGCTTATTCCATAACAATTTTCTCATTATTCTTCTTAAGGATATTCTCAAATCGGAAAAAATGATAAAAATGCCAATTTCTCTTCAAATTTATATTCCAACGGCGCAATCTTCAATATCGTTGATCGTTAATTTCTTATCTCGTTGGAAACGATTCTACAAACAATGATAATTAAGCATTAATCAGTTATTCAAAGAATTTTGAAACGTACTATAATCTGACAATTTTTAAGCTATTTTTTTTTATAGTTCTAACGCATTTTGTTTCCTCCTTTTCACAACTATTGAGTTTTTCTTTCGTGAACTCTCGTTATTTTTATTTTGGATGAGGTTTTTTAATCAATCTTTGATTGCTCGTGTACGCAATTTTATTTTTTAATGTTGAGCTTGTTCAGAAATTTTTAATGGAAAAAAAAGTGTATTTTAGAAATAAAATCTCATAAAATATTTTTAAATATTTTGCTTTTATAATTTAAATTAGTTTTCATCTAAAATCAACATTAGGGAATTATGTTGATTTTTGTGGAGTTTGGAATGAAGTTTAACACATTCCGTTGTAATGAAAATATATTTAGGAAATACATAAGATTCTTTTAAACAAACAGTGCTTACGTAATAATTTCTTTTTAGGGTTTACATAGCTGCCAAACCGCAAGTACTAGCTTCCCTACATAATTAACGGGATAACCAAACAACAATTGAAGGAAAATATAATTTGTTTAATTTTGCCCGCATTTACACACTGCATTTCACAATTAATAAAACTTATGCAAATCATTCAAGTTGTTTGTATGTAGTGGTGGACTAAATCATTTTAAATTAAATTCATTAAATAAACAGTAAAATGTATAAACAAGAAATTTACTACCACTTTAAATATTATGATCCCGTAGATAGGACCAATGAGTTGTATTTATTTATCAAACTAAGACAAGTTCGCTTCTAGCTCAGTATATTATAATAGTTAATCACCTTTATATTCATCTACAACTGTAACACTAAAACTATATTAAAAATAATACAAGGAAAAAAAATATTTTAAAGAGAAGAAGGAAAATTATTAATCAATAAAATGTTTTTAAAAGTATAAGAAACACCTAAAAAAACGGAATAACTACGGAAAAGATCGAATCTCGTCCTTAGCTTACACGATTATATCCGCAAAGAGAGTACTATCTAATAATGTATAAATATAGCGAAAGAGAACTATTAATCAATAGCATACTATTGATAAAAAAAAAAGATAATTACAATCGAATGATCACTACAATAGTATACTATTTCGTAGATATGTTGAGTTTAGTCTGTATTAATACAATTTAGAAGGCACTTTTTATTGCCGGTATAATTGCGTGAGCTGATGACGAAATTATATATTTCCCTTATTTTGTTTTCCAACATTTTAGTTTTTTTTTTAAATTTTAAGAGTATTTTATTGATTAATAATGATTCTTCTTTTAATGTTGTTTTTGTGTTTTTACTTATTTTATTTACTTATTAGTTTCAATATAGATATAAACATATATGGGCAATTCCATGAAATTGTCAACTTCTAAGTGAAAATTTTTTTTAATGAATTGCATACTTTAATTTTAAAAATATGTTCAAAAAAAGCCAAAGTCTACATATTACTGTTTAATTTTTGATAATTTTAAGTTTTTTGAATCTGGCAGCATTCTAAAGTAATCACATGGCTGACAAGTGAATTCTTCACATTTGTGCTCAAATTGTTTTCTTGAAAAATACTTATAAAATAAAAGAAATGTATCTTTCTTTTGCAATATTTTGATAAAAATATGCATNAATGTATAAACATATAAATATATATATTAAAAATTAATTTGTCAAAAATAAATTGTTAAAAAGGGAAAAAAATATACTTTTTGCCATGTATTATTTTATATGAACTAAAAAAATATTTTAGTATTGCATTAAATTCTTTATTATCTTTCATAGTTGTTATCATCAAAATTTATTAATCTACACAGACTGTTATATTTAAAACAACATAAAGTTTTCATACAGTATAAGGATGTTTATTAATTCTACGTGATGTTCAGATGCATTAAATGAAGATGCTCTCACTTCATTGCAATCAGGACACTCTTCCTCAAACTGAAAAACCGAAAAGTGCAAATTGGTATTAATTAGTAAGGTATTAAAGCTATATATAAGGTGACAAAATCTCAAAACATTTGTGACCACCATTTAACAAGAGAGGAGTTATTTGTTAAAAAGGTGTATATATAAAAGATAGACATGGTAAAATTACAGACATATGAAAAAAAAGGGGGAGAAGAAAAATAAGAATAAAATATAAAAGAATAACAAACAACTGGGGAAAAGAAAAGGATAAAATTTGTTTAAGAAATCCGTAAAATAAAAGATATAATCTTTTCATCAGCCCACACGATTATATCAGCAAAAAAGAGTTCTTTCTGATATTGTATCAATACAGCCGAATCAAAATATATTAATACAATAATGTGAGGAGCACTCAAAATTTTTTTACAAAAATTACAACAAATAAAACAGAACACAATAAGTAAAAATAACACGTAAAGACAGAAAATAAAAGAAGAAAAAAGAAAAAACAGAATAAAACAAAATCTATAAAGCGAGTAGCGAATTCAAATGTACTTACATGAACGGGAAATTTTTCAAGAACGATTTAAAAATATTTTCGCAACAAGATTGCTAGATTGCAAAACATGAAAGCAAAAGAGCAAATTGAGCAAACTAGAGGAGTTTTGTTTCAAAGTCCCGTTCTTACGGCATTGCTGAAGTGCGCTTAATTTGTTAGTTACCAAGGTTGGGCCCGAAATGGATGTGCGCAAGGTAATATTATGCTGGATAATTTGAAGAAATTGACCATAAATAATTTTAGAAAATAAGTATTTATTTAAAAAAAAATATAAAATAAACGCTCAATTTGCGCTTTTGTTTTCATATTTTGCAATCTGGCAATCTTGTTATGAAAATATTTTTAAAATCATTCTTGAAAAATTTCCCGCTCATGTAAGAGCATTTGAACTCACTACTCGCTTTATAGATTTTGTTTTATTCTGTTTTTTCTTTTTATTTTATATCATTTTCTGTTTTTACGTGCTATTTTTACTTTTTGTTTTCTATTTTACTTGGTGTAATTTATGTAAAAAAAATTTTTTTGAGTGCTCCTCACACTATTGTATTAATATATTTTGCTTTGGCAAAATTGATACAATGTCAGAAAGCACTCTTTTTGTCCGATATAATCGTGTGGGCTGATGAAAAGATTATATCTTTTATCTTCCGCATTTTTAAAAAATCTTTTATCCTTTTTTCTCCTCCTGTTGTTTGTTATTTTTTTAATTATTATTTTTCTTTTCCACCCTTTTTTTCATATGTCTGTAATTTTCCTTTTGTTTATCTTCATTTTGAACTTATATAATGAGTTCTGCTTACTTGCAGCGTATGCGCAATAAATGAAACCTATTGTTTTGCTTACATTTTTTCGTGTTTTTTTGTATTTACTTATCTTGTTGTACATATATATATATATATATATATATATATATTGAAAATCAAATCTTCTTATGGAACTATTCAAAGAACTTAAACAAAAGGCTGATTCCCTTCACCTGTCAAATCAAAATTCTCAAATTAAAAATTTTTTTAAACTGCTGGGCAGTCGATTTCTGCACTTTCTATAAAATAATTTATAGGTTTCCTGTTTCCTTACATTTTAAAAGCTTCAGAATAAGAGGGCTGGAGCAAAATGACGTTCTGCAAATGCTTTGGAATTATTTACGCGCGATGGATAAAAATCAACTGAATTGAATTTATGGAACCAAAAATCGCATTTGATAAACTACCACTTTAATATATATATTTGGTGTCTGGTGCAAGTTGGCAACTCTGTATATTTTATTCTTGAATAAATAAGTGTTATAGTGTACAATCCTATGTAAATGATAAGTATCATTAAAGCGATTTTTTTCCTTAGCTATCGCATTGTTATTTTCGATTTTTGATTATATTCAAGTGTGAAAAATTATAGCTGTATAAAATGGAACGCCGCTCGAATTATCTCGAGTGTGCACAGTTTGGCCTGTTCAGCCTGCTCAAATTAACTCGAGCGCACAAGTTAAGGGCTTAAAATAAATGTAATGAATTTTCAGGATTTCAGCCACATCTGAAAAATCATTTCGCACAATATTTAGAGGGTATAGCTTTGGAGCACCCCAGTTTAACGATATTTTGATGTTATTGTTTTCAAAATGGACAACATTTTTTCGCAAACACATGTTGATTTAAATCTACAACTGTATATGTGAGCAAAATCATGCAAATTATGAAAATTGCTTGTTGGTATAAAACTAGTACAGCTGAAGAAAATTATTTTATAACGGCTTTTCAGTTTAATAACGTGCTAGAGATCAATAATATGAGTAAGAGAACGATTTTTACTTATTTTAGCGAAGTTTTAATAAAAAAAATTATTATTTCAAATTTTTTCAATTTTTTTTCAAAATTTAGCATTTTTCTAGAAATTCTTAAGTGTTAATTGCTAAAACTGCCATGNAAATTTTACTAAAGTTTGAATTAACATAGTTTTTTTACATGTCAAAGTTCAAAAACTGCGAAATCCTGCACAAAGTAGCCCCGAATGACGGTAATTGCTAAAACTGCCATGTCGAACAGTAACATGGTGTGGGTTGGCCATCAATTTCTTAAATATAAATAACATATATATTATGATCTATACCTTTTATACGTTATTGCAGACAAGGCGACTCCAGCAAGAACTATGAGAAAAGTAGCTCCCAGAAAGAAAACAAAAATAAAGACCAGCGTCTGATCTGTAAAAAAATAAAAAAACAGAACAGTTAGATAATTTGTTTTTAATTTCGAATGGCACATTAAAGACAAAGGAATATCAAAAATATAACAATAGATCTATAAATGAGAGCAAAGAGTCCAGTAGTGTTCCCAGATTGCTCTCCTAGATTGCTATCTAAACAATAGAGACAAGGCCATCTTCGCGGAGTTTACACAAGGTATAAAACGGATCAATTACCGCGACATAGATATTTATTCAGAATATAGTGTCCATATATCAGTAGAAACATGGTGACAGATTTCATCTATGGTCACTGAGGTACATTAAGAATCTGTTTAAGCGAAGGTTTAGCTAAATTGCGTTTCTTTTTTTTTTGTTCTTCGATGAAAGAATCCCTGAAGATATTCTTTATTAGACATTTGACATTATTAAAAGGAAGTATGGAATTTGATCTCTGATTATTCAGCATGATGCTATTGCTCGTGATTATCAAAATTTACCACGATTCATGCAAGCATTTTTATCATCAATAATAATAAGTCAATTTCTTCCGTTCCCTTCAAATATTTTCTCCGATAACCTATAAAGTTAATCATTTTTTTTTTCAAAAGTTCTTCACGGAAGCATTGAAATTTTTTTTTAACAACTATTAGGATTAGTTGCTAAAATTTCCTCTTGTAGACTCTCCTGCTCCTCCTCTATCTGAAATCAACCGCACGGTTTTGTAAGAGTGCAAGAGTGGTCTCTTATCACACCGCAACAATAAAAAGTAAGCCAGTTGAAAACTAAACCAGTAAACAAGTAAGCCAGTAAACAACTAAAACTGATCACTTTTCTTAAAGTTGTTTTTTGCGAATAACATACTGTTTTTATAACTGTTGCGAGCTTACAACTGTTAGTCATGACTGTTAGGCCAAGTTTAGCCTATCTAAAACCTTCGCTGTCTACGCTTATTTTAAAAATGGCACAAAATGTCAATATGGAGAAAAGTCATAGTTTTGTGGAAATAAAAAGCGTTTATAGTCTAATTTTTAAAGATATAAAAACGTACTTAAGTTCAGCATTACATAGGCTCATAATAATTTGCAAAAACTGATAATACGGCAGTAATTTTGATAATTTCCATCAAGGATGAAAAGTATCACCAAATTTTCGATTTTTAAAGAGAAAGTTTAATAACTTTTAAAAAATTTAAATTGTTTGTCTGTTCTAAAGTCCAGATAATTCTTCACAGCAAGATTGTATAGTTTAAGATCATTGCATTACGTCAAATGTAACACACTTAAATTATGACTCTGTATATTTTCCTCAGCTACATAGCTACGAATTAAGAACATATCAACATTTATTATTATCTATATATCAACATTTTTATCCTGTATTCTGCTGCACTGCCATTGTTCTGCATGGATTATAACCAAGATAACTTGGCGTTATTTTGAAACTATAAAAAGATTAATTGTAGGATTTCTGTATCGATCTTTAGAAACTTACTGCTATATTTTTTAAATTTAATTTTCTAAGAACATAAATTCTTCGCTGGGAATTTCGGGAAAGAATGTTTTTCTTTTTATAGTGTTGCACTGCCATTGTTCTGCATAGATTATAGCTAAGATAACTTGGCGTTCTTTTGAAACTATAAAAAGAATAATTGTAGGATTTCTGCATCGATCTTTAGAAACTCACTGCTGTACTTTTTAAATTTAATTTTCTAAGAACATAAATTCTTCGTTGAGAATTTCGGAAAAGAATGTTTTTCTTTTTATAGTGCTGCACTGCCATAGTTCTGCATAGATTATAACTAAGATAACTAGGCGTTATTTTGAAACTATAAAAAGAATAATTGTAGGATTTCTGTATCGATCTTTAGAAACTCACTGCTATATTTTTTAAATTTAATTTTCTAAGAACATAAATTCTTCGCAGGGAATTTCGGAAAAGAATGTTTTTCTTTTTATAGTGCAGCACTGTCATTGTTCTGCATAGATTATAACTAAGATAACTTATCGTTCTCTTGAAACTATAAAAAGATTAATTGTAGGATTTCTGTATCGATCTTTAGAAACTCACTACTGTACTTTTTAAATTTAATTCTCTAAGAACATAAATTCTTCGTAGAGAATTTCGGAAAAGAATGTTTTTTTTAGAGAAGAAAGGTAAATAAGTGGGTAGCCGAATATTTTTTTAGAAATTTCGCTACCAGTCTTATAGTTTAAGCAGGTGAGCTTACTATTAAGTAATACAAAATACGGTCAAAACCAAATAAATTCATACCAAGCACGTCTCTAGAAAATTTTAAAAAAATGGTGAAATATCCATATAAAAACTTTTAAGTATATATGTTAGGAAGGCTATTATAGGTGTAAAACAATATTTAGGTTTTATAAAAAAACAGCTTATATGAATTATATAAGTTTACCAAAATGGTGACACTATATCCAATGACAAAATGTAATAAAATGTGAAGTAGGAAAAAATTAGCTATATGTTACCATTGAATATTTTGAATATTATTGAATTTAGTGTATTTATTTAACGACTTTCGACTCCTGGTTCAACAAATTTAGAATCCGATCAATTAGACGTTTATTTATTGTATTATTTAATGAAACATTATTTAATTTTTTAAACTTGAGTATTTGCACGTAGATTTTTAACAAAGTTTTATTTAGAATCTTAGGTAAAATTAGGGAGAAAATTACCCTGTAAGAGTTCTGAGGCTTGCACATTAAGACAACAGGTACAGTGCATAAAGTAAAAAGAAGCTGACTATCCTGAATAAATGTTAATCTAATGATTGGATCTTCACATTCTAAGACTAAATTTTAATGGTTAAAGGGGGTGACCTCAAATAATTTAATTAATTAGTGCAGGCGATATTTTAATGTACGAATTCAGATCCAAAAGCGTGCTTTCTCTGAATATATCTTTTCTCGACGGATTCGAATTTCTCACCCCACAAATATAGGGGATAACCGCAATCTATGAAATATAGTCCCAAGGCGCCGTTCAAAAAGTACGTACATCCCGAAGGGGAGGGGGAAGGGATTTGCTATTTTGTACGGTTTTGTGCGATGGGGAGGGGGGGAGGTATTAAACAAAGTACGTACATTATAAGCATACACCAAATTTAAATTTGACTTTTTCCTACCTATGTATAATACATATGTTTGTTCTTGTATTTTTTTAACACTGACTGTAGATAAATTGTATTGATTGTAGGAAATTACTATTCTGTTGATCAGATAAGATTGTTTTATTTACTGATTCAAAGATAAAGTTGAGTGTTATTGTTTAAATAATTTAAATGAATAAATTATTTTAAATAAATATTTAATTTTATTTAAAACATAATTATTTTAATTTTTTATGAAAGAGGGTAGACTAATAAAATTTACGTACTCTAAGGAGGGGATAGTAAGAGTTTATGTACGGTAATGTACGAAGGGAAGGGAGGGGGTTAAAAATTCTCCATTTTTGTGTAAGTACTTTTTGAACGGCCCCCAATAGTTTGGTCAAGAGAGTGGTCCAAAGTTTCGTCATCTTAATCTTAATTTTACTTTTTGCGTATTTCATCATACCTCCGAAATTCTTTAAACAAATTTTTAAAAAACTACAAACAATTATTAAATGTATTTACAGAAAGGTAATTCTACGAAAAATATAAAATTTAAAAATATTTTATTATTTTTAATAATTTAATTTAATAACAGTCAAGAAGATTTTGAATTATAAGGTATACAATTTTTTTCATCATTTTAAAGAATGTAATTTTACATCACAAAATACAAAATTTGATCGAAATCGGTCAAACAGAGTTCCAGAGAAATAGAATTTTTTTTTTTAGAAAAATAGGTACTTTTAAAATTCAATTTCTCAGGAACTATTTAACCGAATTTGCTTAAATTTGTTATATAAAATAACATTCTTTAGATAAATGTAAAAAAAAATTACCTTACAATACTAAATTTTGTGATTATTATAAAAAAATTTTTATAATCTATACATAATAATAAAAGCGGCTGTGTGTCTGTCTGTAATCACAATATATCGCCCCAGAAGCCTCGCCCAGGCACGAANTTTGTATTTTGTCAAAGAAAAGGATATTAAGAGATTCTCAAAGAAGAAGAAGGGCCCAAGAAACATCTGTGGAACGTCGAAGAAGGATGGAACATGACCGAATTTCGACAAGCAATTCTAGAGCCCAAGAAGTATCAGAGAAACGTCAAAGATTAGAAGAGGTTTTCACCTAATGATGATTTCGAAAGCAACTTTTGTATTATGCTTTTACAATTTCTGAGGCCTTTTTAAAAAAAAATTTAAAAAAATCAAGTCTCCACCTGATATTTATATTATAGGTTAGATTACCATAGGCCTTAGGTTACCATAGGCCTTATGTTACCATACCAAAGTTACATCTTCAAACATCCTCAAGAGCTATAACACATCTGCAACAGAACTGGATATGAAGACAAAATTGCAGGACAGGAACACTTTAATTGTCCACTAATTTTCAGATTTCCTGCTATGTTTTAAAAAGCTTTATTTGTGAAAACCGTTAGCGTGGCGGACAGCTGGCCGCCTTTAGCGGCTAGTACTTAATAAGAACGAGTATATTGTAATTATTTGTTCGATGTCATTAAATTGCTTACTTTTATTTGTTGGTTCAATAATCAAAGCCATTGTCGTGGGTTTTTCCTTTTTATCATCTTTGATGATGATCGATGTTCCAATGTTTTCTTTGTCACTCGTACTAATTGCTGAAGTACTTTGAGTTGAAATCTTGTTACTGGTAACTTGCTTTGAAGTGCTTGTTAATTGAAATGTGGATATCGATGGACTTTTACTCTCTTCTAAATGATAGAAAATAAGATATATTTCATTAAATTTTAATAAAAATGTAACTTTTCCTTAATTTAGCACGTTTCCGCACGATTTTAGTTTGACTATAGTACTTTGAAACACAGTTTTTTTTTCCGCTGCCGCTGGCAATTGAGCGTCAATTGCACATTTGGTAGGAAAAATTATCACATTTTCACTATGAAACCTGTTGAATCCTGTAACCGTCATTTGCTCAACACGACATTTCTTTCTCTTCCCAAATAAACAAAAAAGAGCAACGGAAAAAAAAAAATTGAAATGTTATCTGGAATGTTACATCTCTGTTTTTTATGTAATACCCCATTCACTTTTTAAGCAACCAGCAAACAATCCAAGAGAACTGTAGCAAAAGTATTTACAGTCCCTGGTCAAATTATTAGACAAAGGTCAAATTTTTAGAATCTATGTAAAAACTTAATTATCGATTAATATTATACAGCATTATTGCTTCTTCGCGGCTGAAACCGGTTTGCAGTTATTAACGCTCGTGTATCAGTTGGTTAACATTGCAAAAAAATATGTTAAAAATAAATACAAATAGGAAGCATATAAAAAATCTCCTGAATAAAAGCCTATTACATGTAAAATATAAAAATATTGCATATAAACTCGTGCAAAACATGTCATTTTTAGAACACTACAGTAAATCTAATAATTTGGTCTAAACATTATAATATACTAGTTTGATACCTGATATAATAAATATTCTATATTTATATAATATATCGTCAAATTTAAATTATATATCGTCTAATATAACCAATTGATACACGAACGTAAGCAAGTGCAAACCGGTTTCAGAGGCGTAACAACAATAAAGTTTTATAATATGGCCTGCTAATTAAGATTTTATATCGATCCTATAGTGCGTCTAATAATTTGGCCAGGGAGTGTGTATGTCCCTAGAGTCCTAAAATTTTACCAAAAGTATTCAAGTGATAGCAAACTACCCATCAAAGAAATTTGTGGTTATTCTAATTTTGCAATTATTAAGTTATTGAACAGTTTTTTGAAAGAATACTCATGAATCGGATTTCTACCGAATCAGATTTAATATGCTTAAGTATCATATTCTCTATTTGGTTGACATTTTTTTTTCAATTGTAGATTAATCTTTAATAATTTATTTATCTCATTCAATTATCATTCTTTACCTAATCATTAAATTTACTTCTCCAGTTATTTATTATTTTTAATTAATTATAGAATAAACATTAGTTATTTTTTTTTCAATTATTTCATTTAAAATTCTTAATTTAATTATTATCTGTTTTTAATTAATCTGTATGCCATGATCTAACCCTTTCCCTTGCAGCAAGCTCATACAGACGAGCTTAGTGGGTCGGTAGGATTGGGCACTCGGTGCGCAGGACCACATACCCGTCTTGTGAGAGGTCTGAGTCCTTCGTGCCTCCGGATTACTGAGGATGATGCGGTGACCAAACCACATTGTTTTTCAGAAAAAAATAGCTTAAAATCCTAGTGGTTTATATTATTGTGAAAAAATTAAGTGGGGCGGTTTTTTCAAGCCCGCTTTGAAATGATAGAAAAAAAAACTGTCAAACTGCCCGTTCAAAACTGTCAAAATCTCTTGAGTTCTTAGAAAAAAAATTAAAAAAATTAAGGATTAAATTATTTCATTGATACAAAGACATTAGTGTTTCGAAAATATATTAATCTAAATATATTAATCATAATATTAAACAAAATATATTAATCATGTAGGTAGTTATAATGAGCAGTTAGAAGTTAATTATACAATGAAGCCTTTCGGGAGCTACCACTCTCTGTTCCTCAGTAAAATGGTCGTTAATGGAGGTTGGTCGTTGTTAGAGGTTACCTCCATTCGCTTAAAAATTTTATCGAAGGAACACGATTTTTCGAAAACTACTTTAACTTCAATCAGTGTCATTTTCTTAGGTGTGAAATTCAATTAGGAATCTTCGAACTATTCCAAATAAGTAAACTTTTGGGGGGAGCGAGAGAGGTTTTAATGGTGTCGACTAAAGGTTTAAATGTTGTCTTCAACACAAATTCTTATGGAAATATTCCGTGCCTTCTAAAACTTGTCATAAATACTGAATACATTACGTAACGATGATGAATGATCGCTACAGAAGGGTGGTCTTTCTTGAAGGTTTTACTGTATCTAAAACTATGTCCCAGCAACATTTTTCAATAAGCTTAAGCTAGGATTATAATTTATAATGCGACCGCCAGTTAACGTCTAATTGCATACCTTTATTTTTCAAACATTTGCTTTTTACTGCATAACTAGCTGTTGCAAAAACCAGTTTAATAGAATTTGAGCAGCGTCTACAAAACTTTAAAACTGAATAAGCTCAAGAAATAAGTAACCAAAATAGATGTGCTATTACACGAATAACTTACTGCTAGTAGTTAGTTCTTCAAGAGAAGTTCCTTTAGTCGTGAAAGAAGGCTTTGTATTTTGATCTTCTCTGGTGAACATAGTCTTTCCAGTTTTCTCTTCGTCAATTGAACCAATAGTTGAAGTACTTTCTTTCGTAGACACAGTACTGGTAAAGAGATCCGGAGTACTTTCTGTCGTAGACAAAGTACTGGCAAAGAGATTCAGAGTACTTTCTGTTGTAGACAAAGTACTGGTAAAGAGATCCGGAGTACTTTCTGTCCTAGACAAAGTACTGGTAGAGGGATCAGGAGTACTTGTTGTATATTCAAAAGTAGTAGTGGTAGATGGACTTGTAATAGGCTTCATATCTAAATGAGATTAAACAAACCATTAGCGAATTTTTTCATGAAAATAAAAGGACATTTTTCTTCTTGGAGCGATTCAAACAACTCCAGCTTAAAATCAGCTTTTTTTAGGAAAAAAAACTGCGAGTTTTCATGATAAAGACTCGATTAAAGGAACTCCATTACCAAAAAGTAGTCATGTTTAAAAATTGTAGTCCATTCTCAAGACTTGTTGTAAATGAATCAAAGTATCGATATCCCCTTTTTAAAATTTGGAATCAGCTTTCAGTTAGTAACAATAAGTTATTAAATTTTCAAAATTAGTGTTATCTTTCGGAAACAAAAACCAGAAAGAATAAATTACATTTTCCTTGCACATGCAGAAATTGAATATCAAGCACTATGCCCTCAAAATCACACTTATCAGATAATAAAGTCAAATCAAAATACCTTCTAACGGTGGTTTCAATCAAGATAAAAGAATCCTAATTTTTTGGAAAGATAACCCATAAGATATTCAGAGTGTGGATTATTGGGAAAAATTTTTAAAATTATTTCATGAGGGTAATAAAAATTTTGCAAATTTTAATTTCAATTTTATTTTAGGAATTAAGTTGCACAGTTTATTTTCTAGATAAATTTACTTGTATCTTGATAAATCTAGTTAAATTTATTTTATTCAACATTTTTAAAAAAAAAGTTTTTAATTTTTCCCGGTCGCGACCACTTTATTTATTTGAAAGAAAGAACTATTCAAGTGGAATTTATAACCATTAACAAAATAACAATTGATTCATAAAAATTTGCCTTCCTAATGTCGTTTACTTTTAAAAAGCAAAGTGAAAGAAAGTTTCAAGTGACATTTTAGCAAATTGGTGCTTTAAAGTCAAAACGTTGCTCTTTTAAGTAAAGGGTAAAATAAAGATTAGCGTTCCTTTATTCCTATTGTAATAAAGGGAATAATTGAAGCAAGTTTCCTATTTTAAAAAAAAATACTAATCCTTTAACAATTAGTTGAGTTTTTGTGACTTAAAGATCCTACTATCAGTTCTATTATGCTATAAAAGAACAGGTTTTTGAGAACAGTTATAGGATTTTTGCTGACAAATGGACTTGTAACATTCTTCTACTCCAAAAATCTCTTCTACTCCAAAGATTGTCACTTAGGGTCATAAACTGTTGAGAAAAATGAATCCCTGTTGTTTAGTTCAATAAAGTTAAAATAAAACCTTTACTCGTGAAATCTCAATTTTTTTTCGAATATGTCTCTAAGAATGTTCTAACACTGGGTTTTATAAATGATTGTTTGAAAAAAACTAACATCTGTTCGAAGAAATAGCCATGCTTCTATAGCAGTGATAAGTGGCAGTAGCACTATGACAGGAAATAGGATCTTTCCGTTGTATATGTATGCGATATTTTAAATAAAAACCGTCATCCAAACTAAAATTTCAGTTTTATTAGAATATAAAAAATGTACTTTTTTACCTGAACATCTCCCATCCACGATCCTAACATCATCCACGACAACAATGGATCGAGTATAGCAAGAATAAGTAGCAAACTCTACCTGTAAAAAATAATTTTTATCAATATCCGAGTCTATAACTAGAGATTAATAATCCACGCAGATTAATAATTCATGTTTTCAAAATAACAACCATGGATTATTAATCTAAATGCTTGTTATTTAACATGATTGGTAATGCTTATAATTATTCAGTTGGAGCTAATATTCCCATTTTGATACATTTTTCAAAAATATAAACATTAGTGATTCTATTCCTTGTTAGATTATTAATCTTTCCTCGGATTATTGAATTTCTTTTAATATGGTTGGTGACGATCGTGTTAACTCAGTAGGTTCTGGTGTTCCCAATTCGAGATTTTACCCTTTTTAAATAGATAAAGATAAGTAATTTCATTTGTTAGCTTTTTCGATTATTGATCTCGGATCTTATTATCTAAAAAGAATAACACCTTAGAAATTATCAACGTAGTTTAAGCAATAATCCATTATTTTATTTTATCAGAAAGTACTTCTTAATAAATTACCTTTTATCGAAAAGTACCTTTTATGAAAAAATACCTTTTAGCAGCAAATTTTGGCGTAAACACTATTAAAGAAACTTCGAATTATTTTTTTTATTCGTTAATTTACAAAAAAAGTTCTTTTGAAATTTGTTCTATGTTTGAATAATATATATATATATATATATATATATAAATAATAG
>NC_092212.1:6066718-6070827 GCF_043381705.1 Parasteatoda tepidariorum | reverse complement strand
TGGTAGCCTTTTTCATTTTCAGATAAAGAATAATTTTTGTCTGAATTCTTAGTTTAAAATATCGCTCTCGTAACTAATAATAAGCTTATTCAAAATTAGGCTCTCGAAACAGAAAAAATAAAATCCGATTATTAAATCGAAATTATTTAGGATATTAGCTTTTTTTCCGATCCGTACATTTGGCCAAATTGACAATATTTATTTCTTGAATATGGGATATGTATGAGTATAAATTTACAATAACTGGCAAAACTCTAAACAATATATATTTACAGAAAAACATTTTTAACGTTACCTATTTAAAATTAATAGTATTTGATATTTACTTGATAGTCTTCAAATACACTCATATCTACTTTAATTTCCAGCCATCGATCAACTTCAAGACTGAAATCTTTATAATCTGTAAAAATTGAAGACAGTTATACTATTATTAGTAATAAAATCAGTTTCAATGGTATTTTTAAAATTATTTCATATTTTATTGATTATTAAATTTATTTCATCAGAAATTTTTTAATTTATTTAAACCTGAAATAATGATATGAAATAATGACCTGAATGAAAACCTGAAAATTGTTTTAAATAAGAAAAGTTTAAATAAGAAAAGAATATATAGATATTTTAATGCATTTATGTGTGCTAAAAATTGACTCTAATTTTTCCAGGTTGTGAGTAAGCTGAATTTGGCGAGGTATCCTAATGGTAGGGCAGCCAACTTTTTATACTTTTTGTAAAAATTTATTCTAGTGATGCCTAGGTTTGTGTTTTAATGTATCATTTCTTATTCATTTGAACTTATTTTTCCCAACTACATATAAATGATTTTAAAGTTCATATGCAAAGCCACTTTGCTCTAGCTCTTTCGTGATGAGGCTTTTAAAATGCTGGCGAAGTTACCAAACTTCTGAATGCTTTGGTTTTTGAACGTCTACCACTCCATAAAATATTTAGCAAAAAGCGTTGTAGATGGCAGATCTGTAATGGTTAATTTAGGTCTAACGAGGTGGAAAAAAAGATAAATAATACTGAGAAACATTTTTGTTTCGCTGCATGAGATTTTTCTAAGCAAAACTTAGATACTTTTGCATCAAATCTGCAATCAGTTTCTCTCATTTACAAGCTAAATTTCTATGTAATTCAACAGTATCATTCACACCTGGAATATTGTTTTTATTATTTACCCAAGGGTGTCACTATTTCACTAATACGGTAGGCGTAGTAACTTGATACATTTCAGTTTATGATTCTTGTTTTAAGTATTACTTTCAAAGGAGCAAACAAGTGCATAGATACAGGAGTTGGATAAAAAATATTGACTCACTTTCGATACTAATCTATGAAAACAATCTTACTTTTTGCAGTTAATGTTTTACAAGATTTAACATAACAAAACTGTTTGTACAATTTGAAATATCATACTAAAAGCTTTCAGACACGTCGTTTTTTTACTAAGCAAAATTCTGATTGGCAAATTTTGATAAGAAGAGCAAGTTAAGTCCTTGACGCAGAATTTTTCCTAAACTTATTTTTATTTTTTTTTTTCATTAGTTTGCTTCAAAACAAGTAAAAATATTTTATTCAACATTTTAATAATGTATGGTTATTAGTTAAAGAAAGAAATCTCTCTTTTTCTATGTTGAAGGTAAAATCGTTTCTTAAAAAATGTGCGCTTATTTTCAGTTATTAAGATATAAGATAAACAGCTTCATTAAAATACATTGATAAATTTTTAAATATGAATAAAAAGCATTTTTTTTTTCAAATTTCTTTTTTTAGATATTACATAATTTAGCACTAATATAATTCCGGTAGTCTAACAGATTTTTAGGGTGACCATAAAATTATTTTGAAAACATTATTTCAATAGAAAAATATACCGTTCCGGCAGTATTATTAGGAAAATATTTTGTTTAATAAAATAAGTTCAAATAGTTATCACTAGGCAACACTGACTATTAAAATCTATTTAGCAAAATTGCAAATGTAGCCAACTTTCGTATTTTTAATATGACATAGTCTATAGACAAAATTTGCGCATACATTTGACAATGTTTTTGTAGAATCTTCTTAACCTGCACATGTTTCTTCTAGCGGTACTATGTGTCGAAATTTTAAATTATTTAAACTCAATGCATTTTTCTCTAAAATGCATTGTTCTAATAATAACAATGCAGCAAATACCACATTTTTCTCTCATATCAGGTAGTATTTACAATCTACGTTTAATATGAATCAATCATTTATGGGACACCCTCTATGTTTTAACCCGTTTTGTCCCTACTTTATATGTTGAAATGATGCAAGAAGTGGTTTTAGGAAAAAGGGGGCATAATACATTATCGAAATTAATTGGTTTTTTTACTGTTAGAGCATTCAGAAAGTCTTTAATAGATCAAAAAGTACTTGCTCCTTTTAATTCTAGATCTAGTCAGAAATAACTAAATCATTGTGGTATCTGAGAATCTATTAATTCACCCAGATAAATAAAAATTCGAAAAAAGTTTCCCACCACAATGAATGTCTTTGAAAATAGGAACTGTGCTAAATATATGAAGCTGGGCGTTAACCGGTTAAGAGAAAGCAGATTACAATTTTTGTATTTTCTAGGCGCTTGAGATACTCGGATGTAGTTTGGCGTCATTGTGTTGTCATTCTCAAGAGATCTGTCCCAATAAGCATAGAAGTGCAAGCATTTGAATGAATGCATTCTTTTTGAGAAATATTTTGGTGTTCGCAACAGAACTTCTAGCGCTGTTTCACTGTTCTTAAGGATATCTTTTATAAATCAAACACCACCTGAAAGAAAGTTTATAGGTATTAGCAACATCTATTTCATATATACTAAATAAATTAAACTACATTTAAAATTTTATTAACCACCTTCATGAGTTGGCAGCTGATACAAGTCGACCAGCGGTCTCTCAACATTATTATCTGATAATAAGTTAAGTACAGGGCTGCCAACTTTTGGGAAAATTAATTTTGGTGGTAGCTAAGTTGATGATTTTATGTATCATTCCGCTTTTGTAAATTGGATTTGCTGTTATTTTCACACCACTACAAGTAAATGATTTAAGAGTTTATCTGAAAAGCTTTTTTGTTCCTACATTCTTTTTAGTAAAGCATAAAAATATTACAAGGCAAACTTTAATAATATCTTCAGCAAACAATTATTAAATTAAAATATTACACTTAGCCCAGTGGTAGCATTTTTCATATTGGAAGGTATACTATCTTCAGGGAATAGAACCGGAGGTGAACCGGGCTCAAATCTCAGCGATGGCAGCGAATTCACATGCATGCATTTTTTCTTTTGATCGCCATGTTAGATTCGTAAATAGGCACGTGTACAAGTTTGTATTTTTTGTATGTAAAATCTACATAACTTTTAAACTATTAGCCTGATAATCTCGTAAATGGTTTCATTCAATTTAGAGTACGAAATGCATCGGAAACAATGCCTGTTTAGAAAAAAATTCAATCTTCCCTCTCAGATCACTCCCATTTCTCTCTAAAAAGAGACAAGGGTATAAAAGATAGTACGTGACAGGGTTCATACGCAAATGGAAAAAAATTAATAACATTAATATATATTTTTTACATTATTATGATTGTAGCTACTGGTATATTTTATTTTCTCTAAGTAAACTTTTCTTTCAAACTTTTCTGACAAATCTTGATTAGTTTTATTTCATACGTACAAGTTCTCTCTGTCTGTTTTACGTTTGGGTTACATTTTCAATTTCTTCTGGGTCTGCGGTCTTATTCCACTGTCCTGAGAACTATAACAACCTTTAAGGACTGGAAGAAACACAATCTTGCCATATAATTTTTGGGGTTAATTTGAGTAAAAGCATAGATCGAATTTTTAAATTGAAAATTGGAATGTAAACTTTGCGTTATATTTAATACTAGAACTTGGATTCTATGAATTATTTCCTCACTTTCTAAGTTAAGCTGCGTAAAAGCATAGATCTAATTTTTATATTGAAAATCTGAATGTAAACTTTGTCTCATCTTTAACACTAGAACTTGGATTCTATTAATTATTTCCTCATTTTCTATTGTAAATTTTCAAAAAAAAATCTGCAAATGAAGTTGTATTT
>NC_092212.1:6026990-6066218 GCF_043381705.1 Parasteatoda tepidariorum | reverse complement strand
ACATATAAAAAGAAATGATCTCAAAAATCAGAGTACGTTAGAAAATATTGACAATAATACGGATGAAAGACAGTCGATCAACTTAAAAGATGTTAGTTCCATCCCTAAATGTGATTTTGGTGATAATCTTTGCGTTAGTCAGAAGGCAAGTTCTAGTTATTTACACTTTCATATTAGTCTCAGAGTATGGGTTAGTATACCTAGTGTTAAATGGTTGATGGGTTAGATTCCCTTTTTTTCGGGCAAAATATGGCATGTTTTCGTGGTTTTCCACTGAATGTAACGCTAATGCGGGTTATTTTCATTTAAAAACTTTCCACAAAGGCACATTTCTTCCCATGATCGATTCAGCAGTTTGACCTCTCCTGTATTGTATTCAACATTATGAGGCTAAAATTTAAACATTGATAGCCGATTATCTAATACGATTCGGCTGTAGTAAAATGACATTGCAAACGGTTTTGTTTGCATTGTGTTTGTGTCTAATATACAAGTTTTTGAAGAACGTATAAGTTTATGAGAATACTTATACACTTATCCTTAGAAAATAATTTTAAAGATTAAAAAAAAAACATACGACTTTTACGTATCACATCATAAACGGAAATGCATTACTCCCTACATTTCAGAGAAGTGGGGACACTAAGTATTCTCTAAAGAGAATTTTGAATTTCCTGGGGAGGAATATATAATGAAATTTCATAAAAACTGTTGCTTCGAATGGGAAACCGATTGCAGACCTAAAAACAGAAACGGGAAAATAACTGAGATTCGTTTTGAAATGTTATTCAACTGAAATATGTTCACAAGTTTTATTCGTCTTCTCCATTTATGGCTTGAGCGGAGAACACAAAGCTTTGAATAGAAAAAGAAAGAGAACCGGGAGTTTCGTGTGGACACTTTTTATAAATTTACTAAAAAGCGTAATTATCTTTATTTTGATGATATCTAGTACTTTTCTAATTAAAATTTGAACGTTTGTATTGATTTTGAATGAAACATAGGCTAAATTGAAAGTATACATGATTCAGAAAAATGTTTTTAAATTCACGAGAAGCTACGGAGAATTTCGCAACCCAAGGCCAAAAACATAATTTTGCGCTTCTAGGGCCACTTTTCCATCATCAATTACCTTTTCGTTCGCTTTTAAACAGGTACAAATAATCTAAATACTATTTTTTCGTTTTCTAATAATTATGGTCGAAAATTGATTTAAAATAGACGTAAAAGTTTGCTGTTTAATCGTAATTTACTTATTTGACAAGTAACATGGTAATTTTGATAACTTAGTCGTCAAATCATTAAATTACGATAAAACAGCTTTTTTTAGCCTATTTAAAAGCAATTTTCGATAATAATTATTAGAAAACAAAAAATTAGTGCAAAATCATAATAATTTAGATCATTTGTACCAGTTCAAAGGCGCACGGAAAGGAAGTTCATAATAGGGAAGCATCTATAATAGTGACATTTCTGGCAATGGGTTGTAATGGGGGGTAGTGAGGACAAGTCATTAAATTAATTAATTAATATACTGTTACTGTTGTATGGTTGTTACGGTTACCAAATGTTGACAATACACACACACACAATTCCACCTATTTTTCTCAAAAATGCAAACCAGTGAAATTTAACCAGTTTTTATTTTATAAGCAACACAATTTTGAATCGACCCCTTTACAATTGTGAAAAATGTATACTTTTTGACCTGCAAATGATGAAAATTTATGAAGTCAGTAACTGACTGAAAATTTTGTTGTAATTTTTTAGCCCTTTCAAGGATAAAATAGTAAGCCAAGATAGTATATAAGACCATAGTGACAAAATTTTTTACAGCAAATATTTCTGAACCCATACTTAGCTGGAAATTTAAATAGAAGAAAAAATATATGATATTAATCTTTTTAAGTTAAGATATAATCAAAAGGTATTTCATTGCATAGTTGTCAACTTGAACCATCGATGGAAAAGATTTTCACAAGAATTATTTTTTGTAAAAGTATAATTTGTATGAAATTTAAGACAATTCTGAGTAGAACTTCCCACATAATTGATAGTATATGCACACGTGGTACAATGGGATACCTGCAAGTTACGTAGTGTGGGTATCTCGATCCTGATTGGTTGTTCAAACGTGGCATTTGCTTACGTAAGCAACTGTTCTTTCCATTCCATTTCAAGTACGCCAAGCTCGTCAAGTATCATTTCTCTTAAGTGACATATTGTAAATTATTTCACAAAGATTTCAATTCTTTCACTATATCTACACACAAGGGACTTAACACAAAGACAGGTATGAAGTCATGGTAGGAAATAAACAAACTTACTATGCATCGAAGTTGCCAGGTACACAAAACAAAAATATTACACGGTTACAATAAAATTAATAAACAAATAATAAATATAAGTTAAGTAAACGAAGTAGACGAGAAAGAATTATATTTCAACAAATTTCATGTGCTATACGGATCTATAGTTTATTTACTTAACGCTAGTTAACATTCTAACTTATGCAGAGAAACTTAGCTCAACTTTAATACGCCATTTTGCTGATAAATATTAGATAGCTCTAACATCAAAGATCACATATGTGGGTATCGATCATATTCTTCTTGAAGAGCAAGTACTCAATTCATTCGCCATTGTGAGTAAAAAGTTTTTATTTACTTGAATCTTTTTTAACCCCTTGGGGACGGATGATTCAGAAAAGCATTCGTACAAAATCAGAATCAAGTTGTAAATAAATAAAAAACGGTAACTTAAATGTAGTTGTTGCTAGTTTGACAGACTTACTTTGCTTTTACTTTAACTATTGTTAGTTTAATCATATATATAATCAATGTTTATTCAAAGTATAACTAAATAGTTTTATTCTGAACAAAGTAATGGTGAATGAAATAAATCAAACAATTATAACTCCTCCCACAAATAAACTGCTAAAGAATTACTTTGATTACCAGTTTTATCTTTTTACCCTGATTGATTCGGCTTTATGCTGTCACGTATTTGTGACAGTCGGCGCGAAAGGGTTAAGGCTGTGATTGGTATACCTTTCCGTCAATTTCTAAAGTCCATGGCAAACTGTTTTACCACTTTTAATTCGAGCCTTTAGCTGTTAAGAAATTCAGCTCTAATACAATAAGTTCAAATAAATTGGTGACCGCGTGTCAGCTTTAGAAAATGCATAAAAATTTATAACTTTTCTTCTTTAGTTTGGAACATTTATAAAATTTATTTTATAAATAAAAAAATATGAAGGATTTGAGTTATCTGCTTTTTTTATCACAGTATGGGTGGTGGGTAACATACCTACCGTGAAAAAATGGCTTTAAAAATTTTAATTAGTTTTATGTGATAAACTAAATGAATTTTTTTCTTCCATTAATTCCAATTCCAAAAATATTTTAATTTATATTTACTAGAAGTAAATAGTCCAATAATGCCACCCACTTTTAATTTGACAATTTTTTTTTCTCATTTCGTTTTTATGACTGCCATATCGCACCCCGTCAAGAAAAGTGACACAAGTAAAAAAAACAGCAATTTTGAGGCTATATCAGTAAAAAATATGTATGAATGGCCCCATCTAGCTCAAAAAGTATCGCATTTCTAACTCGCAATTTATCCAGTTGAGGGCAGTTGTGGCAGTTTTGAGTCGAATTCAGAATAAGGGTTATCGTATTCTATCGTATTCTTTAAGTTGATTTTTCTCAAAAGCTGCCTTTTAGAGTTATGACACTTTTCTTGCCGGGGTGCGATATGATAATAAGCATTAGTCTCATGTTTAGCGAAATAATTTCAGTTTTTCCATGGAAACTTGCGATGGCCGTAACCGTCAGTTTCAATTCGCGAGATATTTTTCTTATCTTCTCAAACAAAAAAAAATAGATATGTTTGCTCGATGAATTACTGAACAATTAACGAATAAATTAACTAGTACACTTCACAGTAATGGTTTTCCTTTTTTTACTAGTTAAAATGTGCAGGACCAGGCTGTCTACTGACCACGAAAATTTTCCAAATTTATTGATTATTAAGAATGCTACTGCAAACTACTTTTTAGGATACAGTTTGTCCAATGAATCTGACATTGAGGAATAGGAATTGGATAATTCTCAAATCTACTAAAGGATATTTCTGTTTGACATTCTGACATCCGCCATTTTCGGCAACGTGTTAGAGGGGTAAAAACTAAAATTTTTTGATTAAAATACAAATGTTGCTAACTCTAGGAATAATAATTCTTAACAACCATACAAGTTGGAAGCCCCGAGGCATAGCTTCTTGATTATAAAATAACATTGACTTCAGTAACCTTTAATTGCATTTAATGAGTATGAAATTACAGTCTGTATTCAAATAACCATTTGAACTCAGGAACACCCTTTTTTGCAATAGCAAGGCTGCCACTTCCGGCTAAAAACGCAAAACCGTCTTTCTTTCTGTTTATTATTGAAAGTGAATGCAAAAAATGTTTTCGCTGAATAAATATGATTAATTTTCTATAAAAGTTATGGATGTAGCAACTATTGAATAATGAAATAAATAAAGACGAATTAAGTTACTACCAATTTTAACATTTTCAGTCGTCCGTGGCATTTCTGTTACAAAGTTTTCGACAGTTAAAATCTAAAGCTAGCAGAACTTTCGGTATATTTGCCATCACTTTAAAAGCCTCACCACGAGAGAGTTGGTACAAAGTGGCATTTGATATGAACTTTTGAATCATTTACAGCTAGTGGTGTGGAAAATAACACTAAATCAAACTAACAAAAAGAATAATATATTAAAACGTAAACTTTGCCACCACTAGAAGAAATTTTTCCCGAAAGAGTAGAAAGCGGACCTGAATTTGGCCATCACATTGTTTAGATCTTCTCTTACTCCTTTAATCTAATGACGTCATTTGATGAGGGAGACTAAATTATTTCTGATAAATTAACACAGTATTGGTCGAACAATATTGTCATCAGCCTTGTCAGCCTAAAACCAACACGCTTGTTAATTAAGTAAATAACGACGGACCACCAGCTGCACTTTTTGTTTTTTATCAACAACAACATTAGGTATAAACAATAACAACAGCTGGAGATATTGTGGATTTCGAAAGGGTTTAAGAGATATTTATCCACATCTAATGTTTATCGAGTCTCTCATTAAAAGTGATGATTTAATCTCGTTCCGCTAGACAATGGCGCGCATGCGCCAACAAGCCTATTTTATAATGCATTGAAAACTACTACATCTTATAAATGACAACATGCTTATCAGATGTTCAGTGCACAAAAGAAAAAGATGGAGTAAAAACGAAAAAAAAAAAACGGACCAGTCTGAATAACTTTTAATCTAATGATCGGATATTCATGTACTAGTACTCAATCTCAATGATACGAGAGGGTGACCTCAAATATGCTAATTAATAAGTGCAGGCGACATTTTAAGTTTCGAAATCAGACCCAAAAACGTAATTTTTCTGAATAAACATACCTTTTTTTTTTGGCAGTTTTGGATTTCTGACCCTCACAATACAGAGGGTAGCCGCAATCTGGAAAATAGGATCCCATTAGTTTGGTCAGGAGAGTGGTCCAAAGTTTTGACCCCTCAATGTTAATTTTATTTTTGAGCACTGTGCAACGTAAGTATCAATTTAGAATTCGAACGAAGTATCAAGTTCAGATTTACACCGTAAGTATCAAGTTAGATTTGGTAAGCAGTTAGCTAAAATAAAATTCCTATATTTTTTAATAAAAACTTTTCCACCGGTTTTTAATTTGGCCATCACTTCTTAGTTCGGAATTTAATTAAATTGATCTCCAATGGTTAATCAAGTTTAATCATAACTTTTGTGATAAATTGCTGCTTCCATTGAAATCCCCCCTGTCTTTCAAAAGTGATGTGCTTAGCATTTTAAATTTTTCTCCAGGCAAAAGTTTACTCCAATTTCTAGTTTACTAGAGAAAAGCAGTTTTGTTCTATTTTAAACACGTTGATTGCCACGCTGTTTTTACATGCCTTGCACGTCTGGCCAAACGGTAAAGAACTACAAACTAAATTTGCAAATATTAGGCAGATTTTGCTAGCTTTTTTTAAAGGTTTAACATGACATATCTATTCGTTCGTTGTAGTGGAACTGGGTGTCTGAGGCCTAAATGGCCATTTTCCCATTCATCACGAAATATCCCAAAGGGATATACATAGGAAAGTTGTATTGATGGTTCAGATAAGAACCTGAAATGAGATAAAATTTATAAAAGGCATCATGTAAGATGTAGCAGGCTTGATGGTGAGAGTGACATATCTGACTTGACTTGATATATAATGTTTCGAAGTACCTGCCCGCGAAAGCGGGCATCTCACTTCTTCATCGGTAATGGACCCTTAGGTGACTATGACTAGTTGACTGTTAAAAAGTAGAAATTCCACAGGGGGGCTGTGGTCGTCTTGGGATGATTTCGGGTCAGCTTGGAGGAGATCTCTGAGTCTAAGGCTTTTCTGGCAGTAGAGATCGGAGTAGAGTTTGGAGATCTGGGTCCTTGAGGAACTCTTGCATTTCCCTGAATAGCAGCAGGAACCTGGTGGCTTTGTCTGAGGCTTTGCTGGGCTGGGTGGGTCTCACTTTAGGTCTTCTTCTGGGTCTTGCACCACAGCCCGAATAACAGGCTGGGTGCTCACCTAGGCAGTTTATGCACTTAGCAGGCTCGCTCGCTGGTTTTGTACAAGTGTACGTGAAGTGTGCATTGGCACACTTCACGTACACTTGTACACTTCACGTACACTTCATACAAGCAGGCTCAGCAGTGCATGTCTTCTGCGTGTGTCCGAACTGTTGACATCGGTAGCATTGTATTTCGTGACGGCCGCTACGAAATCTCTCGATCTTAACAGGAGAATCTAGGAGTCTCTCGATTTCGAAGATATCGCTGTGGTTTCCACAATCTACTAAATAATTGAATTTATTAAACCAAGAATCACAATTAATAAACTACCACTTGAAAATATTTATTCGCTGTCAGGAACAAGTTGGCATCTCTGTGTATGTAAATAAAACTATTTTTGTGTGTTCTATATTGCATTAATTTCTTCAAACCATTTTAGTAACGATAATATTATAAAATTAATAATTTACTCGAATTATGTTTTTCTAATAATCTTTGGCTTCATCGGTAACCCCAGCTGCGCTACGAACAAACTCAGTTACCGGTGACGCCCATGGCATTCAACGTACTAATTTAGTTTACTATTCGATGTATAGGTAATAATATGGATATCTCTTTCTTTTCTTTTTCAGAATAATGAAGAAAACTTATTTGTCTGTGATGATGAAAGTATTCCCTGCTCGGAAAATAATAAAATGGATAACAAAAAATCAAAATCACTGTTATCAGGAAGAACTCTAAATATTCAAATCGAATTCAACAAGACTTTGAAATTTGCTTAATTGACAAGAGAGAAATAAGTCTGCAAATTCTACATAGATTAAACGATCTTTGTAAAAAATTTACAGATTAACTGTACAAAGTGAAAATAATAAAACTTTCACAAAGTATTGAGTTTAGTTGTTTCTCAGAACTTCATTTGTTTTCCGTTACTAAAACGGCTGCGATAACAAATTAACGGAATATTGATGTAAGCGATTAGAATGTTACGAGAGAAAGAAAAAGGATTGAAACTTCGTATCTTAGTAATCATTTCTATCATTTATTATAGTAAGTTACGAGGGACAAGTGGTGACGAAAATGCTTAAATATAGTTACGCATGCCTTGCTTTGGTGTTCATTTTGTTTTGTAAAATTCATAAATCCGACGAAAATAAAATGTTACGAAATTTTTTTAATGTATCTGTCAACGAAACTTTACTAGATGACTTCATTAAAGATGAAAAGACAACTAAATTATCAAGCAACAGAAGTATGTAGAGCTTTTATAAAATTTTTGAGGGTGGGGTAAAATAATCAGAAGCGCAACCGAGGCGCTAATTTACAATCTTGCCACTTTTAAGGACTTATTCTCTCTTTTTTTTAAAAAATTTGTAACCTGATCAAAAAAACAAAACTCCAGAATGTAGTATTGTTTTTTTTATTTATGAATAGGCCAAAAGGGAAAGTGGGTTGGTAAAATCGTGAAGTAAATTGGGGATGCTTGTCAATGTTTTTTTAAAGACTAGATACTGCAGATAGAGTTCAATGTTTTATTCACGATTTCTAAATTATTATGTCTAAATTAAAATACTATTTTCTATTTGCAAAATGCATTCGAAATTTCTATACTTTGAATGAATCGAAATTTCTATACTTTGAATCTTAAAGAAAAAAAATGATTACTTATTTTTTTTTATTTTTTAGTTCAAGCAGAATATTTTAAAGGAAATAAGAGCTTGCCTTATAATGCGAATCAGCAAAAATCACCAAAAAAGAGAGCGAGTCGTTTAAAGTCACTAGATTATAAGTTAGCCGTCAGGTGTGAAATGAATACCTTTATGAGATGCAGATAATGCTTGCTAACTGATGAAATACTAACAGAAAAAAATTAAATGCTCTCTGCCAATACAGAAAACTAGACACTCATATTGAAAAAAAATACCTCAAGTCAAACGAAAGTTTACTTATTTTAAGAAAAAGAAAGAGGAATAACAAAACTTGTATCGTAATTTGTAATTCCTCCTAAAGTAAAAGAGAAAAATATCTACTGAGAAAAAAGAGTTAATATTATAATTATTAATGGATTTATTTCAAATTTTCTTTTTAATTAAATTTATAATTTTATCATGTGTAAGTCCAATTCTGGCAGATCTGTCGTTAAAAAATTTCCAATATTTAATAAAGAATTTTTTTCAATATTTTTTTTTAAACAAATGAAAATTATTTCTCTGAAAATTGCAAAATTTAAAATTTTGTAATTAGGTAACTGAGAAATCAAATGCCGTGAGAAATGCCGTGAGAATTCTGTGCTTCAGTAAGAACTCCCCTTAAAGTTCATCACAATCTCCTTTATATATTTTCTTATTTTTATATTTTGAAATCTGTTAAATTAGTTACGAAAATATGTTACGAAAATAGTTACGAAAATGTGTTGCAAAATNTTTTCTAATAATTAGTAGTGAAGATTTGGTGGTGTTGATGGCTACCTTCCATTTTGTGCACCAGTCTTCGATATGAGGTATGATATTGCTGAGATTAGTTACTGACTTCTTAGGATTGATGCATCTGTTCATAAGGGTAGTATCATCCGCGTAGAAGGCTGAGGTGATGTTTCTCATATTCTTAAAATTTTGGAATGCCCGCTGAATAAATTAGGTAGAGCACAGGGCCGAGAATTGATCCTTGCGGAACTCTTGCTCTGATGCATCTAATGGTAGAAAATGCTGCAATTATCTTTATACGAAAAGTTCTGTTTGTCAGATAATTATTAATTAGTAGTACTAGATCTTTGGGGATATTGAAATTTATGAACTTGTATACGAGGCCCTGATGCCAGACTCGTCATTAAGGACTAGCATCCTTATATAAGAACGTATCTCTTTCATAAAAATAAAAAAGCGGTAGCTCAAGTGTTTAATAAGAATTATTTATCTCGCTGATACAATATGATTCTGTCTGTCATAATATCTTAATAATAAAAAAAATTTCTTAATTGCATCTGTAATATAATTATAGTGATACGTTTCTCAATTGCTTAGTAATAAAATTTTTAGAAGTTTATTTGTCCAGATGTGCAAGAGCTCATAGCTGCAAATTTAGTAAATATATATATAATTCTTATAAATTGTTAAGAAGTTACCAGTCCTTTTCTTTTCAGTTAATATTCTATGCGTCTGCAATTTTGATGATCACAACTGCGGCTACTCGTCTACGAAATACGAGTCTATGCAGTGGGAATGGAAGAATTACCGATCATTTTACGAGGATAAAGTCGAAATATTGAAAGATCATACGAAAAAAACAGAAAAAGGTAAGTAAACGTAACTTAATAAAACTATCTCTAATCAGATTATTTAAAAATTTATAAACATCCATGAGAAATAAAAGAAATCTTAGTGGTGGGTTGATAAATATTTCCTATTTTACTTGTCTAAAATTGCACGAGGAGAAATTATAAGTTTTAAAATGCATTAGTAAAAGCTGGTCATAACCAACTTAAAAAACAAGCTGAAAAATCTTGCAGCGCAACAATAGACTTCCAGGTGAGAATTGTTCATTAGAAAGTTTTGGCCCCAATTTCGCAAGTAAAGACATCATTTTTGCCTTCCATTTCGTTTGGTTGTTACGTTGCACTAGAGCTACATTGATAGACTATGGCGAGTGCTCAGGATTCATCTTGAATGATAATCCTAGTACAATACTGTGTCATGCGCACTGCATTACCGCAATGTAGATCATATTTACGCGTTTCTTTTGCTGACTTTTGACCAGAGTCCCATTGTGGCTCTTTTGATTGCAGGCTGTCTCACTGGACACGATTCATAGTAACACCTTCTAGAAGAGAGAAGGCCTCCGCACGGGTTACCATAAACGAGAAATTGTATCCTTTAGTCGTCCGAACGTTTTAAAAATTTTCGTTTTTCACTCCGGCAGCGCAGTTGAGTATCCCGAACGCAATGACATCTTACTTATTTAATCACCACTGCGCATTTTGTCTTAATTATCTGTGCTGTGGCCTTCTGTCTTTTACAATACGTTTTTCACAGACACTAGAGGAATCTATTTTAACACATTGCACTCACGCAACTTCAGCAATAACATAACCAAAAAAAATTTCAGCTGTTAATCACTACAACTTAAAGAAGCGGTTGATGAAATATAATCAACGTTAGCAGAAACTTGTCGCCATAGCTACAATTTTTCTATAATTTTTGACCATTGTAAATTAATGTAGTCTTGAATGTGTTTATATTAGTAATAATGAAGGGGTTCCATCTTTCAAAAACAAAGGGAAACTGAAATAGTTTCTAGTATCACGTTCAAAGTTTTCTCTACGGTGATAGAAAACTAGAATACATTCCAGCTTAAAAGCGAGAATTCTCATAATCTGGTACGAATCGGTTGAAGTTTTAATATCTGCCGTACCAGTTCGTACTTTTCGATCAATTTAGTGCTCACAACTTCCCGAACAAGTTATTGTAAGGGTAGACTATAGTTGAGGGTGCCCCTTGATTCTCGCCAAGCTGGGAGATGTTGAAACCCAATTGTGATTCTGATTGGTTTACATTTTAGTGTTATTTTTAAATGTTCAACGGTATATGTAATTTCAGAGGTTCGTTAGTTCTACGTTGGATACCCGCTGGTAAGGTTACTTTTGATTCTGGTCAATAAGGTATGTGGGCAATCATAAAAAGAGACTTTAGAAAAAAATGTCACCGCTAGTCCGGTATTACAGACTCCATTTTCGATTCGTATTTTGTCGAATTTATGTGGCGATGATGGTACACAGATTCTATTCATGATAAATTTAGACAGTATTTAACTGTTCTTAGAGAATTCTTAGCACCTAAATCAGAGAATATTCAAGCTTAATGAAGAAGTGAGTAGTTTTTTTCCTTTTCTTTCTGCGCCTACTCCACAAATTTTTGTTTCGATTCAAAATGCATTTTGTCGGGTTTATTAATTTTACTTATATTGGGTTCATTGCAAGTTTAGGCCGATGTTTTGTTGAAATTTTCCAATGTTTTATTGAAATATCTTAATGTTTTGGCCGCCAATCCTGTTGCCTGTTGTTGTGTTCCGAGCAAACGGGAATGGTATATTTTTCCCGTTAGTACATTCTCAAGTATATTTTTCCCAAGTGTATCAAGTGTATTTTTTCAAGTATATTCGTTATGTAAATATAGTTTCTTTTTGTTTCTTTCAGGGGGTTTCTGGTTCATCCTTGACCCACCCAATGAAATGGAAATATCTCAAAAAGTAGTACTAGAAAGTGGAGCATACCCTAAACCAGCAAAATCATTAAATTGTCTCCAGTTTTATTTGTATTGGGCTTGGCATGCTCATTCTTTCAGATTTCCGAAGGAACAACGGAAAACATATGTACAAGTCTATGTTACAGAAGGTAACTTTTAATATTATTTAAAATTTCATTTATCAAGCAAAATCCCAGACTGCTGCCAAAACGCAATAAATTGTAGAAAGGTAAAAAAGGACATTTATGCTTAGATTAATTTGATATTTGCTAGTGTTGTCAGTTAGAGAATTTATTTAAAAACTTTAAGACTTGAGAAAAATCTCTGAGCCCTGAGGAAACGAAAGTTAAGAAATGTTTTTTAATGTTTCATATTTTCTATAACTTTGCACTTTTATAATCGAATGTCATAGAAACGTAACTTAACCACTTCAGAGCCAATGCATCCATTAGAAAGCATTTTAAATTACAGGATACCCGGAAGCTGGAAAAAGTGAAAGAGTGGTAACGAACATTTCTCAAGACTGCTTAAAATTTCTTAAAATAATTATAGAAAATTCATAAAATAAGTTTTCTAAAATCAGTTTTGAAGTTTTCACTCTACGATAAGTGAAATGAATTTTTTTTTCAGGTATGAATACTTCGAAGTATGTATATTAAAATAATAGCTACCATTTTAAAATAATTTCCAGGCAGTGCTTGAGGGTGCCATTTTGGGTTCAAAGAGGATAAAGAAAACTACTAAGAAAGAGAGAAGGACGTTACTAAGATATCCGAGAAATGAAATTATTATTTTTTGGTAGTAGGATTTTGATACCATAGCAGTTAAAAACATTTGACAACTTTTACTTTTCAAAGTGCGTGGTGATTATTTTCATTATGAAATAGTTCAATAAATTCCCCATTCATGCTTTTTTTTCTATTGTTTTTTTTTCCATTTTTTTATTTAACTCACATCTTCTTTTATCAACTCAAAATTAAATTTATTACCTTGCATTTTAACTCATTTATTCCTAACACCTCCTTTTTTCAGAGCCAATCATTTTTCTCCCTACGGTGGGAAAACATTTTAAATAAAATGTCTCTCCCGTAGCATTATTAAAGGCGATTATTCAGTATATAAAACAGATTTGTAAAGTACTTTTAAAATGAAATTTTGAATTGATTTTTTTTAAAATTGGCATAATTAGTAAAGCTAATCAATACAGTAATTATAGTGAAAAATACTTTAATACCTCACGTAATGAAGCAACAAATTTTTATGGTAGTTATAGCAAGGAAAATTTTTTAACTCATGTTTCAAAGGGATCAGTAGAGACCTAAATAACAAAATCGTGAAATAATCTTGAAGAATAATGTTTTGACTAAACCAAGTTAAGATAAAAAACCTTATTCTGTCTGCTCTTTTTTGCTTTAGAAAGGATTATACATTATTAATAACCTGATTGTGTCTGTTGTGATTGTGTTATTATTAATAACCTAATTGTGTTTATTGCTTTAGAAGGATAATATATTATTAATAACCTGATTGTGTTTGCTCTTTATTGCCTTGGAAAGATTATATATTATTATTAATAACTTGGATTATGTCTGTTTTTTTTTTGCCTTAGAATGAATGTTATTATAAAATGTGAACAAATCTATAAAAATAAAATGACATAGAGAAAGATGGGTAGTAATAACGACTAAAAAATGTCTTTATTTTTAATTTTAGTGAAAAAATTGTTCATAAGTTACTGTATTTCTCTTACTTGTAAGGAATGAAGATTCGTATGAACTATTGATTCCTATCTCATCCCATGCGTTGAATTCTAGGGATCAAATTAATCTAGTTTACAGTAAAGGGCAGTAGTGAAAAGTTAATGAAGCTACTTTGTGTTCATAAAGGATTATGAAAATATAGTTTACAATTTTAACTGATTTTACATTGAAGAAAAATATGTACGAAATGTTTTAAATGTGTTATGTAATTACGTTAAAAATTTTATTTCTGCTAGAACTGGCATTTTCCGAATTCGAAATAAGCTGTTAGTCCCAGTGCTTTTAATAAGTTTAATACTAACAGGTTAATACTATCAGGTTTAATACTGTCAGGTTTATACTATCATGTATTAGGCATTTAATGATGCAAGCGCAAATTTTGCTACCGATTGCTTTAATTACATGTCTGCAGATACAGGACAGAAAAGAACCCATAAAAGAGAAGAGACTGGTAGTAAAACTGTTTCATTTATTTACTTCGGAAGGAGTCGTATTATCCTTTACAACTACGAGTGATTAATAGTAATTATCAATATTCTTTTGTAAGAATTTTACGAGTAAATAAGCATATTATAGTTGAAACAAAGCTGTAGACGGATGAAAACTATCTTTTAGCAAACATAAAAAGGAAATAAAACAATTTTGATACTAATTTTTTTTCCTTCCAAATAAGAATGAATTAAAAAATTTCTTGTTTCTAAAGGCAAAAGTAGTCGCCATATGTCCCGTAGAAATATCATTACCCTGCTTTTCAAGCGTTAATTTGGTCACTTTACCTAACACATTTTTCAAAATACTACTATTAAGGTCGGGATAGCCTGGTTGGGCCCTGGCGCTGGGCCCATGTTCAAGAGTTCGTGGGTCCGATCCAGCCGTCCGAAGACTCCCCGTGTAGTCAAATGGTGACCGATGCACGTTAAATCTGCCTAGTCGCAAAGTTCTCCATGTTCCCATAGCAGATCAATATCTCGGGGGTACTGATCCAGAAGTTTCCTAGTCTTCTGAATTGGTTCAAAATTACAAGGCTACGGAGTTGAACATTAGTAGTCGTAAACCCGAAAATTGGGTCGGCTGTTCAACGACGGATACGAAAAAAAAAATACTACTATTAAAAAAAAAAACAGAATTCGAATTTGTATGCCAGTGGCTGTCAATTTTTTTTAAATTTCGTTTCGAAATCCTGAAGAATTGAGCTTCATTTAGCGAAACGCCGACTTATAAATTAAGCTCATTAACAACTATTAATATACAAACAGAAAAAAACGGATTATGAATTAAATTAGTCGAAATTGTTTCATTATCAAAAACAGTCTTACAACTTGTTTTTATGTTTGCATGGTTTTTTTTCCGAAGCCCTTTCGCCAAGAGAAATTAAAAAGCCGCAGTTTAAATGCCTCCGTAAAGCCTCCGTACACATAAAGCACAGATATAATTATATACTGTTAATGTCATATTGCTGTAAAGCAGGGGTTGCCAAACTTTTTTGATCATCGACCCCTACATAATTTTTCGAAATCTCTATCGACCCTCATAAAAGTAATTTTCTGTTAATTAAAATAAAACTCTATTAGATACTGTGTTTGTACATTTATTTTATGATTTTGAACATTTATTAAAGTAATAGTACATAGTGTAACAATAGTTTTATGAAAAATATATTAATGTTGAAATATAAATACCTTAATATTTATGAAATAATAAGTAATTATAAGTAAGTAGAAATAATAAGTAAAGTAACTACGGATTTATTGCTTCTTAATCAATGACATGGGTGTGCCTGGTGTTTTTTTTTCTTCAAGGTTCGTTATATTGGGTTCAAAATTGGTCAATTTTAATCTTAAATCCCCTCGAAACTCCACATTTAATTTATTTCTGTTCTTAGTTAAGATTGAATTTACGTGACTGAAACCGGCTTCAACCATATAGGAACTTGGAAATGCTATCATAAATGGCTGAGCTATTTCGTAAAGTCTTACATATTTTTGCATTATATTTATATTTGTCCAAAATTTGCTTATTGTTAAATTTTTAAAAAGCGTCTTTGCTTCAAATCCCCATAATAATTCAGCAAGCTCATCTTGCAGGTTGATGTCCACGTTTTCAATTTGAGCAGAAAATGGCACAATAATCCAATCAGGGATGTCAATGTTTTCCAAATCAACAAAACGCAGTTTAAAATCGTCGCTCAATTTTTGAAGATTACCTGTATATATTTCCAAGTCTTCTTCTTTTATTTCTAATTGTCACATATCTGAAAAATACTGATAATCCTTCGACCAATCGACCCTTCCGGTTCGGATCGACCCCCATTCGACCCCCTGGCTCAGATCGACCCCCGCTTATGTTAAATAGACCCCTGGGGGTCTATATAGACCACTTTGGTGACCTCTGCTGTAAAGAGTTATCTGGGCTTTAGAACTCACAAATAACAAACATATTTTAAAAGTTATTAAACTTTTTTTAAAAAAAAAATCGTCTATTTGGCGCCCCTCGATGAAAATTAATAAAATCGATGTAAAATTTACATTTTTTTACAAATTTTTATGAGCCCAGATCATTGGAGTAAGTATTTAATGTATTAAAGAAATAATAATTTAAAGTATTTTTATATTATTTTTATTATTAACGTATAATGACTGGCTTGACGGTGATTTCAATGTAAATATGAATGCTGAAGAAGGAAAAGTATTTTGTGACGTCAAGAAACAGTACGTAAGCAGGTTATGAAAATCAATCCGACTACAAACATCAATTGAGACAGTTTTTGCAACCCATGATTTGAAATGTTGTTACGTGCAACGGAGTCAATCCAGAAAGAAAAAGCATTTGACCAATGGGTAGCCATTGATCGTAAGAAGACGATCACAACTTTTGATATTCAAAATTGGTGATTGCTATCTTTTATAAAAATTTTTACGTTTTATACCTGTATCCGAAAAATGACCGAAGATTTGAAAAATATTTTTTTATTATTGTTTTTTCTATTGTTTAATTTCATGATGTTTACTAATGCAATTGCTTGTAAATGCATAGTTTTTCGTAATTACTTTTCGTTTTCGTATTTTACTATTACAATATATTTTTATCGGAAAGTATATATATTTATTTAAATTCTATTTCTTTTTTCATTGGCATTTTACCTAACCATTTGACGCAGAATTTTCATCTAACGTATTTTTCATACTTTTTCATTGTTTTTGTATTAATTTAGTTTAAATTAAATGAAAAACATGACAATTAGCTTTTTATAAATTTTTGGTTAATGTATAACATCATTAAATACCGGTGACTTTTTTCGCTTTAAAGATAAAATCTTCCAAAAGCGACTCTCTTCCAAACAGTAATTTTTAAAATTTAAACTTATTAGTAGTTATTTAGATCCAAGAGAGACAGTTATTCACCATTAAAATTATTTTTAATTTAAAATTTAATTTAATTTGAAGAATTCTAATCTTTATTATCAAAAATCATTAATTTTAATTTAAAATATCAATTTTAGATAAATATTTGATTATGAATGAAAAAAAAAACTACTTTTGTTGAATTTTATATATTAGTACAAATATAGTTTCGATAATCTAACTGACTTTTTTAAGTTGCTATTATATTATATTTTATAATTAAAAAAAATACCAAAATATTCTTTTGAATGTAAATAGAACTTCACAAATGTTAAAGAGACACTGATGTACCAACTGTGTTGAAGGGTTAAATAATTTCTTAAATAAACCAAAATATTATATAAAAATTAGATTATTAATTGGATAAAAAGATAGCTGCAGGTTTCAAAAATCAAAAGTGGTTAAAAACCACGGATTGTATGCGACCAGGTCACAAAAAGCATTATTAAGGGATGATTTAAAAACAACTGCTTGATCAACTACAATATTTTTACGAATCTATTTCCACAATATAATTCTGAAGATTTTATGATGCTAGGTGAGAATTGCCAATAGTATAAATTTTCATGCTTGTTTTTTTCTTAGAAAGAAGTTCTAAAATTGCAAACTATACAGGGGATAATAAAAAGTGGACGAAAGTGAATGTCGAAGTTGAAATGGATGGTAAATATCAGGTAAAGTGTTTTAAAACTAAAAATAATTATAAAAAATTAAATTAGCTGTGAAGTTTATTGTAACAACTAGTAAAAAATTATATATTGTCCCAAGTTATTTTGGGTTTGTATATGCGTCAATTATGTGTTCCAAGATAACTCAGGATTAAGTAAAATTGGCAGTACTGTTTGTTTAATCACATTTTACAGAGTTGCCTCTGGCTACTAAAAAATTAAGAAGTGGTAGAAATTAAATTCATTTTCAAATATTTATAATTTATTTAATTATTCAATTGTAATTACCACCATGACTTACTTTTCAGATTAGCCACATTAAAAAGAAAATCACTTTATCTAACTTGTATCAATGGCAACCTGAAAAAGATAGGCTAGAAAAAGTTGCAAATTAATTTTGCCATTAATTTGTCCCCACTTTTAACATTATTGGATGCTCTTGTCACCCCTGTATTTTAGGAAAAGGAAATTTTCTGGTTTCATTGGCAGTTTGCGAAGTTTTAAGTTTTAGTGTTCACTTAAAAATTCAATTTAATTTTGTATGACTTAGAAAATTTCGAACTTAAGCCTAAGATTTCGAAGTCCTTTTTTCAAAATTTTTATACGTCACTGGAACTATTTAAATAAATTTTTAAAAAAATCTATAGTTTGAAAACTGTCTAACTAAAGACATTTTCCTGCATCTAAGTATATGTTTAAGATAATATAGATATAAAAAACTCGGTAAATACTCACAGAAAAACATTTGCAAAATAGTACAGCTATAATAGGTCCTTAGCAGGAAGAACATGTTATTTTGCAAAGATTGCTTTAAAATATATTTATAACAAATACGATTTATAACGCATACAACGATTTATAACAAATTTTTATTTTGTAACACACACACACACACACGCGCGCACACACACACACACACACACACACACACACATCTAAATAATGCAGTGTAAGAAATGCCATTATTTTGCAAAAAAACATCTATTAAGCATCTCTTAAATAATTCAATTTAAGGAATTTATTGTAGCAAGAAGGAAATAATACATTTAGTGTAAATTATTACGTTTTATGACTTCCAACGTATTTTTTAGTTGTAAAAATTTTAAATCGAATCAAATTTTAATCAGTTTGTTTAACTTATTTTTATTTTTGGCGAAAACGGACAAAATGCGATTACATTGAAATACTCAATATATCTGCTACTATAGCATACGCAGCAACTTTTCCCTTTTTATGTGTGTTTTAATAAGAATATTCGAAGATGAAATAGTTTTTTTAGCCATGTTATATTTACTTTCGAAATTTTTTTCCCTTCAATTTGGACAACCACGATATGCAGGATTTGGAAGAAAATAGGAAAATACTTCTATCCTAACTCTAAGTAAATAATTATTCTTTTAGCAGTAAATGTTTTGGAAGATTTTACAAATTCGATTTCATGAATCTCTTTTTATATCATGGATTTATTAATTTAACTCAACATGATTTTTTTCTACCACTAAATACAAATTTATATTAATCTAATATTAAAAGTAAGGTACATATTAAAAACGAGTGCAATGCAACGAAATTGCAATGACTTATTTTATTAATAATTGTGTTTTAATTTGTCTTTCCTGACCACTTGAAATATACTTCATTTGAAACAGTGAAAATAGTAATGTCTAAGCTTATATCACTTCACAAGCCTTCTTACTGAAACTTCACCAATGAACAATCAGTTACTAATAGTAATAAACTAACACATTTATACTTTATATAAACACATTTTCTTTTAGCAGCAAATGCTTTGGAAGATTTTACTTGGAAATCTGTTTGCACAGTTTAAAAGAAAATGCTAGAAGTGCTTAGAAAATGGAGTACTTTTAATCTACGCAAAATTTGAATCGGAAAAATACTCACAGGAAGAGAAAAGCTTCTTTACTTTTCCAAAACCACTTAAAATAAAAATAAAAATATTTTAATCTAACATTGCAATACTAGAGAATACTTTTAAAATTGCTGGTATTAAATGCCAAGCAAGAATTTACTAACTTACAACGATTATTTTTGTCGACGTGAACATAGCATGGGTAAAAATGGTACTTCTAAAAACTTCAAGNAAGCACTCTGTTTTGCGGATATAATCGTGTGGGCTGAAGAAAAGATTATATCCTTTATTTTCCGGTTTTTTAATTAACATTTCATGATTTTTTTTATTTTTTAATTTTTTTAAATTTTTTTTTTTTTTTTTTTTTTTTTTTTTGTTTGTAGANATTTTTAATAAACTGTTGTTTGTTATTTTTTACTTATTATTTCCCCCCCTTTTTCATATGTCTATTATTTTTCTTTGTTTTATTCTTCGTTATGAACTGCTCTTTTCATAACGAAGAGATGCAAAAGAAAAAGAGATGCTCTTTTTTGTGGATATAATCGTGTGGACTGATGAAAAGTTTATACCTTTTATATTCCGGATTTTTTAAAAAGAAAAAAATCATCCTTTTTTTTCAATTGTTTGTTATTTTTTTCCATTATTATTTTTCTTCCCCCCTTTTTTTCATGTGTCTATAATTTTCCTTTTTTTATCTTCATTTTGAACTTATCTAATGAGTTCTGTTTACTTGCAGCTTATGCGCAATAAATGAAACTTATTGTTTTTCTTAATTTTCTTCGTGTTTTCTTGTATTTATTTATTTTGTTGTAATATATATATATATATATACATACACACACAGGTGAAATTTTTAGCTTTTTCGAACTATGAAAGATCCATTGTGGCTGTAGACGATGTGACCATTTTGGAAGGAAGTTGCCCAGGTAATGGAATTTCCTATTAAGATTCATAGTTGCCATCTTGGCAAACAAGCTTTATATATTCCCTGTAGTAGCAATGGTCAAAACAAACATAATCTTAACTAACTCAATTTTTATAGAGCTTCATAAGTATTCTATCTATATACACATATTGAACTTTTGCAAAATATTTCATAAATGGGTAAAAAATTAAGAACGAAATCTTTCAGAATTCCTCTTCTGTTGTTCCAAATCCAATTATTAATCGGAAACTGGGCACCTGGGCCACTAGGTTGACCTTATCCGATGCATTGTGAACTTGTTTAATGTTTGCAATATCACTTTGTGGTCAGCTGACCTGACGTTTTGGTAGCTAAATCTTTCAAATTTCGGATAAATTTTGTCAATATGTATTAAATGTCCTAACAAGAGGATATTCGTAAAAAGTGCAGCTTTTTATGAAGTTTTGAATCATTTGCAGGTAATACCGGTGTAATAATTTTAAACAATCATTTGCATATAGTTTGATATTACAATCAGGAGCATATCTTGGTAGCAATTCAATTGAGAGACATGACTATCTGCCTGAATACAGAAAGAAAAATTATAAATTTTTTTTAAAATTATAATAGCATTTCTAACAAAAAAGATATATTTTTGTTTTTCAAAATTCATAAAGAGCAATCAGAACGGAAAATATCTTTGTTTTTTAGTTTATTCGCCATCAAACTGGTTAATGTATATTTAAGGAATAACTGGTTGCGATGGCTATGGAGGCCATGAAGACTGCCAAAAGAAAGAACAATTCTTTACTTGCATTGATGCTGTACAAGATGTGTCCTCAATACTCATGTGACTGGCTTCCTGATTATAAAACGACAAACTAGAAATGCATAGATAAAAATATTCATTTATCACTTTCTTTGCACAAAAGGAAATATATATTGTATGTAATAAAGGAAAATACAAATGAAAAATTTATAAAGGGAAACAAAATTCCATATTTGCTTTTAAACGGCGGATCTCCTTTGCTTTAGCTAAAACTGGTTGTGAAGACTATGGTGGGTTTGATGATAGTCAAAAGTATGGAGACTTCTTCATTTGCATCAATGATAAACAAAACGTATCTAAATACTCATGTGACTGCCTACCGGGATACAAAATGAACAAAAAAGAATGCATTGGTAAAAATATTCATTTATTACTTTTCGTTCCGTGAAAGAAAAAAAATATATTCCTTTTTTTAAATTCATAGAAAGGAATTTGAGAAATTCCTTATTTGCATTTAAACTGGATCTCCTTTGCTTTAGCTAATACTGGTTGTGAAGACTATGGTGGGTTTGATGATTGTCAAAAGCATGGAGACTTCTTCACTTGCATCAATGATAAACAAAACGTATCTAAATACTCATGTGACTGCCTATTTGGATACAAAATGATCAAAAAAGAATGCATTGGTAAAAATATTCATTTATTACTTTTCGTTTCGTGAAAGAAGAAAATATATTCCTCTTTTTAAATTCATAGAAAGGAATTTGAGAAATTCCTTATTTGCATTTAAGCAGGATCTCCTTTGCTTTAGCTAAAACTGGTTGTGACGACTATGGTGGGTTTGATGATTGTCAAAAGTATGGAGACTTCTTCACTTGCATCAATGATAAGCAGAACTTATCTAAATACTCATGTGACTGCCTACCTGGATACAAAAGGAACAAAAAAGAATGCATTGGTAAAAATATTCATTTATTACTTTTCGTTTCGAGAAAGAAAAAAATATATTCCTTTTTTTAAATTCATAGAAAGGAATTTGAGAAATTCCTTACTTGCATTTAAACTGGATCTCCTTTGCTTTAGCTAAAACTGGCTGTGAAGACTATGGTGGGTTTGATGATTGTCAAAAGTATGGAGACTTCTTCACTTGCATTAATGATAAACAAACCGTATCTAAATACTCATGTGGCTGCCTACCTGGATACAAAATAAACCAAAAAGAATGCATTGGTAAAAATATTTATTTATTACTTTTCGTTTCGGGAAAGAAAAAAATATATTCCTTTTTTTAAATTCATAGAAAGGAATTTGAGAAATTCCTTATTTGCATTTAAACTGGATCTCCTTTGCTTTAGCTAAAACTGGTTGTGAAGACTATGGTGGGTTTGATGATTGTCAAGGGTATGGAGACTTCTTCACTTGCATCAATGATAAACAAAACGTATCTAAATACTCATGTGGCTGCCTACCTGGATACAAAATGAACAAAAAAGAATGCATTGGTAAAAATATTCTTTTATTACTTTTCGTTTCGCGAAAGAAAAAAATATATTCTTTTTTTTAAATTCATAGAAAGGAATTTGAGAAATTCCTTATTTGCATTTAAGCTGGATCTCCTTTGCTTTAGCTAAAACTGGTTGTGACGACTATGGTGGGTTTGATGATTGTCAAAAGTATGGAGACTTCTTCACTTGCATCAATGATAAACAAAACGTATCTAAATACTCATGTGACTGCCTACCTGGTTACAAAATGAACAAAAAAGAATGCATTGGTAAAAATATTCACCTGTCACTTCATGAAAGAAAAAAACATATTCCTTTTTTTGAATTCATAGAAGGCAATTTGAGAATGAAAATAAAATTCTTTATTTGCATTTAAACCGGATCTTCTTTGCTTTAGCTAAAAAAAGGTTGTGAAGACTATGGTGGGTTTGATGATTGTCAAAACTCTAGAGACTTCTTCACTTGCATCAATGATAAACAAAACGTATCTAAATATTTATGTGACTGCCCACCTGGATACAAAATAATAAACACATCATGCATTGGTAAAAATATTCATTTATCACTTTTCTTTGCTTAAACGAAGAAAAAAATCTGAATCTGCGAAAAGCTATTTGAAGATAACTAATGATGGTAAAAATAAGCAATTTTCTGCTTTAATAGCGTCTTTCTGTTGTGTAGCTGCCACAAGAAAATATACTTACGTTTTATCTGTTTAAGTAATGTCAATAAGACACGCACGTTTTCGACTTCAGAAAGTCCTTTTTTTTCTTTTCCATACTTTTGATCTCAAAATTGAGTACGTATTGATGATAAATTCAATTTTCATAATCTATCAAGAAAACTATTAGCTAAAAAAGGTAAACAATATTAGCTTGCAGTTGTTTAAATCAAATCAAAAAGAGTTTACTTATTTCCTTAATTTGCATATAATTTCTTAGTTTGTATCTGTGAATTCAAAAGTATTTATATTAAGGAATATACTATGCATATAAAATATGCTCTAAATCTAATATCTACTGTGCATGCAACAATTTAAATAATTACACTATTAACTCTTTTCATTGAATCGTACTCCATCTGCAATAAATTTATGAAAAAATATCGGTCTACGGTATTTTGAAGTTCTAAAATGCTATAACAAAACGTTCTGATTCTAAGCTAGCGATAAATATTTATTAATGTCCAACTAATGGTTGTTTTATTGATTAAGAAATATTACTGATTGAAATTATACAGACTAATTAAATAATAAAATGTTAGGTTACCTATGTATAACGAACTTGATAAATCGTAATAACATCTTTTAGTTTACAGTGAAAGTCCATCTACTATCACACCTTCATTAACTGCTACAAATACTTTAACGCAAGTAATAAATGATGAAACTTCGACTGAAATCACTTCAAGTATTAGTACAATTGATAAAGAAACTATTAGAACATCGATCACCACCGAGAGAGGCAGTGAGACTCAGCCCACTTTAACAACAACAATGAATTTGATTATTGAACCAACAAACAAAAGTAAGCAATTTCACCTCTCTAAAAGTAAATTTTTTTCTAATTTGACAACTATCAACCACATTATTTCAAAAATTAAAAAACCAATAATATATAAATGCTCTGTTGGGTATTTTAAATGTAGATAAAAGCCGTCTTTAGTTCAGACAATTTAGAATACATTCAGAGTTCTAACGGTTTATTGTTTATGCTCATTAATAAAAACACCATTCAATGATCAATTTTCCTGGTTTAGTTAACACGTTGAGCTCCGCGTCAACCACCGGTGGCTGACACTGAAATTACATTTAGGCCGCGTCAACCACCGGTGGCTGACACTGAAATCACATTTAGGCAGAGTCAACCACCGATGGCTGACACTGATATTACATTTAGGCTTCGTCTGCCACAGCTTGTTGACACTGACCTTTCAAATAAGCCGCGATAAACAGCTGGCTGGCAGCATATAACATGATATAGAACTATAAAATTTACACTCTCTTATGGAATTGTAGAAAATTTATTCAAAATTTACTTAATTATTGTGATTCTTTGTTTAATAAATTCAATTTAGTAGATTTTCATTCACCACTATTTTTAAACAATTCGTAGGCATATAAAATTCACTATTTATTTTCAGCTATGGTATGCGTTCAGCATTTCTGATGCTAGATATAGCAAAAGCATTCGATCGGGTTTAGCACCAGGGCATCATCTTCAAGCTGATAAAACTGAAATTCCCATCTGGTATCATAAAAATCATACAAGCCTACCTACATAATAGAACTTTTCAAGTGAGCTTTAAACATATGAAGTCAACAAACAGAAAAGTAACAGCAGGAGTGCCCCAAGGAAGCATTCTTGGGCCCATATTATTTATATTATTTACCCCCGACTTTCCTGTCGATAAACAAGACTTTAACAGCATCACAGCACTTTTCGCAGATGACACTGGAATCGTAGTGAAGTCAAAAAACCCCAACATTGCCCTACAAAAACTCCAAGGAAAACTGAAGGAAATCGAAACATGGTGTCTAGACTGGATATTCAAAGTAAACGGACAAAAATCAAAACTACTAATCATTCAGCATAAAAGAAAAACCATCCTCCCCAAAAATCAAATTGTTCTCTTTAATGAAATTATTCCCATAGTCAAAAGCGCAAAATATCTTGGTCTGGTCATTAACAGTAAATTTAATTGGAAAGATCGCGTCGAAACAGTTATCAACAAAGCACAAGCAGCCTGCCACAGATTACAAATCTTTCTTCAGAACCATAAAATGGAACTTAGACTTAAACGTTTACTTTACATCTCAATGATCCGTCCCATCCTGACTTATGCATCTCCAGCTTGGTGCAACATCTCTACATCACTCCTTAAAGAACTCAAAATATGCCAGAACAAAATCCTCAGGAAAATAACAAAAGCAAGATGGTTTATCCGAAATAAAAACATACATCGCGACCTCAACATAGATTTTTTAGATCATCATATTGCAAAGCTAAATTTCAGATTTTTTTAAAAGATCATAAATTGTGACACCGCAGGATTCAACGAAATTTTTACTTTTGAAAACTTAAGAGAAGACATAAACCTCAGGCCGATGGCAGCTTACTTTTGAAGTGACGTAATTTTATCTAAAATTCAAAATACTTAAATTCCTTTTACTCCAATTGCATTCCAATTACCAGAAAGAGCCACCTTAAAAATCACAATTCAAGACAAATGGGAAAAAGGCCGCTAACGGCCCCAGGTGCGTAGATAAATATTGATGATGATGATGATGATGATCAGCTATGGTATGCTAAACCTGCAAAATCTATCTATATTTTTAAATTTAGGTAATAGTTATTTACCGTGTAAAATTAGCGTGGCATTCAACGTGTTAAGACAATTTTTAATATACTCAGAGTTGTAACAGATTTTTGTAAAGCGCCTGCATGGCTTATTGCCATAAGTTTAAGTATTTTTTGTCTGATTCAATAATTCTTAGTGAATTTTCTAATTTGCCTAATTTTATTAATAAGTCCTAAAATACCAGACTGATTAGAAATACTGAAGATTATCTTTAATGAGCCGGAAGAATTACAAAATCCCAGAAAGCCATGCTTCTTAATTATCATACGGCGTGTACAGTGAGAAAAAAACGAATACAGTTTTAATGACTGCTCGGATTTTCATTTTGTTAGAATTAAAAACTAAACAAAATTATATTTTCAATTATTTCTCGGTTATCAAAATATTGATCGTGTATGACGTTCCCGGTGAACAATGCGTTAACTATTTTTCAATGCCCCCCCCCCCTCAATTCATTTCACCAATCAGAATGAAAAATGTTCAGTTTCAAAAAATAATATTTTTTTCTTTATTTTTACAGATCTAACACTAACGTTTGTTGTAGTTAGCTTTTTGGGAGTTACTTTTTTGATGGTTCTTGGTGGAGCCGCATTGGCAGCACTAACGTTTAAAAGGTATATGTCAAGTTAATCACTTGAGTTCTAGATGAATATTTCAATTTATTTTATTGTTCCGAAAAAAAAAAGAATTTTGAAATTAAAAATATGAAAAATAATTAAAGAATATATTTGAAAAAAGTTTAAATTCAGAAATGGAAGGTTTTATTATTAATTAAGACGTCGTATGATTCATTAGTTTACAGCGAAATCAAAATCTGGAAGGAAAAAATGTTAATATAATTATTTTGATTAATTTGCTAGCTTTACTTTTGGCACAACTACTGTAATTCTAAATATGAATCAATAAATGTTAGACATAAATAATTATTATAAATTATTGTAGTAAGCTCGATTTTGCAATTAATGGAATTTTTTTCAAATTAAAAGGTGCGAGTTTTGCTGCTTTAATGACGTGTAAAAAGTTAAATGAAGTTTATAAGTTCAGCAAGTATTTGACAGATCACGTTTCAACGAGTGCTTAAGCTTTCATTTTTAAAAGAAGTATTATCAAGAAAATTTCAACTAATTATAATGTTTGACTAATATTAACCTTTTACTCACTCTTAATTACAAAATCAAGATGGAACCAATTGTAGTCTAAAAAAATAACTTTAAAAGAATGGATGTTAAATTAAAATGTTCAACGTTCAACTTAAATGGCAGCTTGTGTTACTTAAATTATAGATTTTTCTTAAACATTTTAAGTAGTAGCGGGCTGACATAACATTTTAAAACATTTTAAAAGTAGCGTTAAGCATCTTTAGGGAACGTGGCACTAGAAACAATCCTGCTTTCGAGAAAGAAAGTGTAACATTTAGTGATGGTCAATGCTGACATCTTCAATGATTGGAGCACCAATATCCATATCATTTGAAATAAAGCTCTGACCGGTCGTTGGTTATAGGGATGAGACCCTGAGTCTTATTGCAGGCCCTTACGCTGTAGCAATTGGTTAATGGACGACAATTGCAGGCCATATCGCGTTACTTTGGCGAATGATTTCCTTTTGGAAGAAGAAATAACAAGAATAGATTGGCTGACATGTTCTTTGGAGATGAACCCAATCGAGCGTGCTTGGGACATTCTAAGCAGACGAGCTTCCACCACCCCCACAAACTCTCCAAGAACCGGAAAGAGTTCTTCTGAAGGAGGGGGGCAGAATACATCAGTCCCTGAATTATAACTTCAGTAACCAGCCTCAGAATAATAAAAAACCTCATTGACTCGATGCTTCAAAGGCGTTCAACGTTGCTGGCCGTTCGGGAAACTATAAAACGATTTCTTTTTAAGGGAACAACTTTTTTTATTTGTTTTTCTCATATGCACAAATTATGATTTTTCCTTTTGTACCCAAATGCTCAATAAAACGCATTTTCTTCTACAAAACTAATGTCATTTTTATCTCATATAACTTACTAGGTCTGTCGATAATGTGTCAATTATTCAAACAATTCTCCGGGAGCAAGATCAATCCACAACTTCAATATCTTTTAACTGTTTCGAGCAGTGTATTATGGTTTATAAGCAATATGAATAACTAAAGAAGATCTTACAATAATGTTAAGTTTTTATGCGTTGTTAAATTAAGTACATATTGTTCATTTTAATTATTATTTTACTTCAACGTTAAGGAAATTCGTATCTTATTTACTAGCATTGAAACTTCTTTAATTTAAGCGGGATAATTTTCTTTCAATGTTTAATATTTAAAGTTACCAGTTATTCTTTTAATAATCCATATGAGTCATTATTATTTATGACTTCTATCTGTAATATATTTTTTGTCTTGTTTCAGGTTGAATAAATTGTTCCCATAACAAAGAAGTGAAAGAATGTTGCATTGCATTGTTTGATTAACGAGATTATGAGAGCTCTATAAACTTCTTCAGCCATATGAAATATCGCTACAATTTTGAATTTATTAATTTGCAATGATCAAAAATATACTATATATATATAAAGTTAAAAATATAGAGAAGAAAGATAGAAAATTATCTAATAAAGATTAATGAAGAAGAAAATTATTAAAATAAAATATTTGCAAAAATATTTTTAAAAAAATATTAAAAAAAATATTAAAAAGCCGGTAAACTAAATAATAAAAAGATATAATCTCGTCATCAGTTCACACGATTATATCTGGAAAAAGGAGTTAATTTTAATCGGTTTATAGAGGAGTTGATTTTAATTTTAATATAAATAAACTGATTACTTGGAGTTTGAATGTTTCTAAAAACATATATTTAAATACCATTTTTAATCAAAGGAATTGAATAAAAGAATATGTAGTAATTCTATTTATACTAAAACCAAATATACAAACTATTTCAAAATTTGACAAAAAACAATGAACACCCAACTAATGTCATTAAGTATTATATAAGTTGAATGAAATGAGAGTTAATTGTATGATAATATTAATTAACTTACTAAAAACTTCTTTGTGAATTTATATTTTTATCATGTGCAAATGAAATTCGGGCAAATCCGTAGGTAAAAATCGGCGCAAAACGGGCATATCATGTTTCATTTCTTCTTTTCATTTTTTTAATATATGCAAATTTTCTAAAATCATTAAAATTGTATAATTAAATATCAACCTTATTAATTATAAACTTTAAATTATCCAGTATAATATAATTACCTTGCTCACATACATCTTCGGGCCAATCCAATGTAACTAACAAATCAACCGCTCTTTAGTACTGTTGTAAGAACGCGATATAAAAGATTCCCTCTCATTACGCTTCTAACTCCAGTTGAGCATCTGTTTTCATATTTTGAAATCTGGTAGTCTTATTACGATATTATTTTAAATCATTTTTGAAAGATTCCGCTACGTGTGACTTGAAAAATTCCGTTCATTTGAATTCGCTACTCACTTCATAGAATTCGTTTTATTTTTTGTTCAGTATTTTCTGTTTTTTGCTTGATTGTTTTATTTCGTATATATTTTTAACTTGTGTTCTATTTTCTGAAAAGCTGTAGCAACCCTGTTACACCTCACGGTAATCGACGAAGAAAAAAAATTGAAAAATTAATCTTAGTCCTATATTTTTATATTTAATATAATAATATGTTATGTTTGACAAAAAAGTGTGAAAAATAAATTTTATTCTTTAATCAGGCTTTTGTAAATTTCTTTTCTTCGTTTGCTTTTTTCTATAACAGACACTGTGCATAGATGCCAACTTGCTCCGATTTGTGAAAGAACTTTTACTATTGGTAACGACCTTTAAGTTTTTTTTAAGTTTAGTATTTCTCATTTTAAGTATTTTTTCCACCACTACATATCACAAATTCAAAGTATGATATAAAATGCAATTTTTGTGCTGTTATCTCATGATGACCCTCTTAATGAGTAGGCGTAATCACCCTTATTGTACAAGTTTGACTATTTAATTCACAACCAATTCATTTAAACTTCTGTATAAAGGGGGACAGGCGGAATCCCTAAACGTGCAATCAGGATAACTTTTTTCCAAGGTTAGACCGTTTCAATAAAAATTAACCCTTTAACGGGCCCTTTATTTCTAGTAAAGGTAAATTAAAGTATTTTTGGAATTGAAATTGTTTCAAGAACAGTAATTGATATTAAGAAAAAAAACTCATTTAGTTTATAAAAATACCATTTTTTTTGTGGTAAATATATTTAACATGACCTATTAGGAACTTACTGTCTTTTATTTTTCTTTATTTATAAAATAAATTCCTTAAATAATACAAACTTCAAAAGGAATTATGTATTTTATAACTTTTATACGTTTCCTAAAAGTGACAAATGGTTACCAATTTTAAACTCACTTCAAGAAAGCTGAACTTATTGAAAAATGGAAACCTATATTAAAAGTGGTAAAACGTGGTGGTAAGTATGCTTACCACGGCCTTCAAAAGGGTTAAGGAAACTTCCAAGTTACAGGAGGTTGCAAGGTTACTATGCCTATCCCAGCTGAATGAAACTTTTTTCCTTGCAAAGAGCTTTCGAAATAAATCCGTGATGAATTCTGTTTAAACATTTTTACTTCGGTGTCGGAAAGTATTAACTATATTTGAGTTTAATTATATATATTAATTATATGTATTTATATTAATTATATATTGACCTCGGGGAGTGCATAGTGATAAAGAGCGATCGTAGTCAGATAGAGTGTGTCTAATGATCATATATCAGAGTAGCAAGTATCTGAATAGCTAAATCGTAACATTATTATTTCTTAATATTTACAATAATTATAATACTTCTATTTAAAGTAAAAGCAAAGTGACTTTTTGCCAAGAGTTTTTTAAAAACATAAGCATGTTCAAACAAGTCTTCTTCGGTTAATATTTATAACATATGAGCATTTTGTGCCGACTTCTGAAACAGACATTAGAGCAATAATGGTCGGATACGGTGCGTCGTCGATGTTGTTGCCTAAATATTTTGTGACGACTTTTAAAAAAGTAATCATAGTCGGATAGAGTGTGACTAATGATCGTGTATCTGAGAAGCATATGTATCTGAATAGTAAAACTATTAGTGGTTACTGTTGTGAATTATTTCATTAATAGTTACAATAATTATAATGTTCCATTTTTGATTAAAATAAAAGCAAAATGTGCTTCTCTTTTGCCAAGAATTTTTTTTTTTAAAAAAGCATTGAGGAATTCTGTTCAAACAGGTTTACTTCGATAATATTAATAACATTTAGGTATTTTGTGCCGAATTTGAAAGTAGCATTCAAAAAGAGCAATCATCTCGCATGGAGAGAGTCTAAGGACCTTTGGTATTATTTGAATACTTGGTGCTGACTTCGGTTGCAGATTTCTCATTCAGCAGTAAGAAGCTGTAAGTAAGTATTGCACCCAACAATCCTAAAATGGCATTTCTTCGGAAATAAATGATATCTATTCCTGAAAGCACAAATTTCGGAATCTTGTACAAAGTTAGATCCACATCTCCACCATTAAAACTATTTCCCTTCAAAGACCTGGCCTCTATCTTTTCGTAAAAGGCTTTCCGGAATTTTCCGATGTCAATGGGCACTTGACCAGCTCTAAACAAGATGACCACCATTGCCAGCAATGAAGTGATCATGTAGTTGACTGTATCTATATAGTACATTAAAGTGCTTCGATTTGAAGCTAAAAAGCTCCCTGTCGCTGAGAAACACATCCAGAAAAAGGTACTGAACGCACAAAATATTGGTAGTGAGAATGTAGTCTGAATTTCATTTAAATGTCTGAAAATTACAGATCGTTTCACAGCAAACTCTTTTTGAAAACATTTATCGAATTCTTCGGGAGCAGTGCCATTAATATCTCTAATCAATTTGCCAAGATTATCGCAAATCGTCTGGCAAGCAAATAAGTAAGCAAGGGTGATCATATTGCAAACATTGTATAAAAGCGAATACATCAAACGTGCTAAAAAGACAATAACGTATTGAACTGCCGGATTCTTGAATACATATCCAAATGTATGAAAGTTCGTATCTTCAGTTCCATTCGCAAACATCATTGGAGAAATAGCGTAATATATAGGCAGGGCGATTGAGCAAATAGTTATTTTCGTGAGGTGATTACTTTTCAAACAAGAGATCATTTTTTTAGTTGTCAATAGCCTCGTGAGTTCGTCTCTCTTCAAATTTATTAGCACCAAAGCAATTGCGCTTGTAATATTAGCAATGTCATAAAATAGGCTTAATTTATCTACTCCAATTTTGATGTGTATGAAAACTCCCAAAGCCGAATTATATATGATAGCCAAAACTAATATAACGCGAACTGAATATAAAATGCACAGATTCCATTTTGTAGGTTTCAGTCGAACCAATCCAAAAAATCCGAAAACGCTGTAAATAAAATACTTTGATTCACATATTTTTTTACTTTGATGAAAATTCACAATTTTTGGTTGGCCGAACATTTTTACAACATGATGCAAAAATTCAATGATGATGAGTTTGAATTAAACTGACTTACTAGATAACAATAAATTATTTCTGATAGAAATTATCGCCAAACTTTAAATCTTTTTAAGGGTTAAATGAAATCAATTTTAAAGTCTCAGAACAATCACTGTATACTGAAAAAAAATTANTTTTTTTTTCTTTTGTGTCTTAAATGCTAAAAAGAAACAAAAGAGGAAGAAAATTAACCCTTTGAAAACCAGAAAATCCAAACACCTTAATAGCTACTTCAGGAAAGGAAAATTAATGATTTCCCTTTAAACGTAGCTAACTTTCTCACGCTTAATAATAACAAATAAAAGGGTTCATAAAACATCATGGTTTTGCAAATATAATATGGTTCAATTGTAAGTATTCACAAAAAGTTACTTTTTACTCTTTTAGAAATACTCAGTTTGAGAAAACTACATTGTTGCGCAATTTTACTGCAAACTTAATGACGTAAAAAGTGAAACCATGTTTCCATTCGAGTTGAACTAGCTTAAACGGAAATAATTTGCTCTGAGATGTTGTTCAACTTAGGCCCGTATTCATGGTGCTGCAGATATGGACAATATTGTGATTCAATATGTTGCTACACTTTTAATAGTGTAGAACAGAATTTAAGGCTATTAAATAAGAATAATTTAGAAAATTAGAACACTAAAAGCTTTAAACTGGATCACGGTTTTTTTTCTCATAATTCAGATTTTAGATAAATGCTGGCACGCTACTTGACGAGACAGAAAAAGCACCTTAGTTGGTTAAAGCTGCTTTTTACAATACAGCAAAATTTACTAAAAACTGTTAAACTTTAACTTAATTTTTGTTACGTCATTAAGCGTTTACTTCCGTACACCTACTGTTACTTTTTTTGTTGTGTTTGCGGTTTGCTTTAATCCTTTCCAGTTCAGAATAGTTATTCCGGGAACACTTTTTCAACAAATTTTACACACCAGCACTAATTTCTCCGATGTAATTAAATGTTTACTTTTGTATACTGGCTTTGTAACCCTTTCCAATTCAGTGCAGCCATTCTGGCGACGCTGCTTAAACAAATATTACACAACAACAATAACTGAATTTCTGCGATGTCATTAAATGTTTACTTTTGTATACTGGGGTTAACTTTTTCTAGTTCAATGCAGCCATTCTGACAACACTACTTTAACAAATGCTACAAACCACTAGAAATGTAAAACTAATTGCTTTCAAGCGTTTAGCAAGCAATGTTCTTCAAGCAACTAAGAACTAAAGTATGTCGCTTCGCATAGAATATACAACCTAAATAAAGTTCTCTATTGAAATCTGGTGTTCCGGGACGGGTTAATATTATGAAACTTTATAACTTCTTTGGAATTATACTTTTAGTAGATATACAGTTTTTTCAAGGAGTATCAATGTTTCTTCCTAAAGTGTTCAGACATAACCTCCAACATCAGAAAGCCTCTGCCCGGTTCTGCATAATTATCTGCGCAGACTATTTAGTAACTAAACCAGTTGTGCTCATGTACCGAAATTTTATATTAATAATAATTGAAAGAATTTTAAATTATATATTTGAGAAATAAATCTGGGGTGATAGACAAGTAAATACTTACAACCAATACTATCCCTATATTAAGACAAACCAATAATATCCCTATATTAAGGACAGATGTTGGCAATCACTTTCTTATTTTTACTAGATTTTGTATTAAATGGCGCTTTCATAGACTGGTTTATTTTCATAGTGATGTGGTTTGATCGGACTACCTGTAAAAACCTATGTAAAAGCCTTCAGTTGTAGGAGGTGTTGGCTCAGGCCTTACTGATGATTTGATTTATAATGATATAAGCTTAAACGCTGATAGATTAGTTTAAGAAATACTTTAAAACTACGCTTATTTATAATTATTATTTAAAACAATTGAAGTGGGAACAATACAATTCGATTCAAGGTTCTAATAATAAATAAGAAACAGTACATAAGCAGCAATGTTTAAATTGCCCGTTTTACATCTATCATAGCTGATAACATTTATGGATTTTTCATAAAATCGTACTTTTCAATTTAAAGTGGTAGTAAAATGTATGCTTTTTATTTTTTCTCTGTATTTTTTAAATTAATTTCCAATAATTTTTACCACAACTACATTTAAACATATCAAACATGCACATAAATGTATGTTAATCATTCTATCATGTGTTTAAGCTTTGACAAAATGCAAAAAAAAAAAAAAAAATTCTGTCTCTAATTATAATTTATTTTAATTATACTACCAGCGGAAAAAATGATCCTCGGAAGAAAAGTTAAAGAGTTATTCCTTTCTTCCCTCCCAAGTGATAGTTTCCTGATGTCCATCATCTTTATTCATATTCTATAAGGCAGAGATTAAGAACACAGAAGTTTACCTTCGATGTTATTTAACACTTTGACGGTCAGGGAAATGAGCAATTTTCGTTTCATTAATTCGCGCAGTATTACGTGCAAACAGTAGTCGAAAGTGGCAGCTGTTTTCTACCGCCGTTCTTCCGAAAATGTCACCCTTCTCTAGCAATGCCAACTGCTCCTTCTTCTAGAATTGTTATAATAAAATGGTAGCAAATTATGTAGTAAATTTCGTTGGAGAAGGACAGTTACGCCTGCTTTTTAATAGAGTAACCAGTAGATTGTTGTTCAAACGTTGCATTTTATATGTTACTTATAGTTTTTGATATTTAGTGGTGAAAAAATTACTTAAGAGAGAAATACTAAACTGAAAGTAACTTGACTTTCGCTATCACTAGGAAATGCTATTTTACAAAGTGGAGCAAGTTGGCATCTCTGGATGCGGTAGATAGCTCGCCTCACGCCTTTCAAAAATTTCTTAAAGAATTCGTAGTACATAAATAACAGTTTTTACGTACTTCTCGTTTTTAACATAGTCAATGCAGAATAATAATGGCGAATGGGCTCAGCTCGTCAGGGCGCATTGGGGAAAAATTTCACTACGCGAGTAGTGCTCGTTACTAACCATTACTGTCAAAATCTTGCTCCCGAGCGGAACTCGTTTGCACGCATTATGAGGCACGATTCAATTGCGAGCTGAACTCGTTCATAACCGTCAAAGGGTTAAAACAATATTAAAATAAATAAGCAAATTTTCTTAAAGTGTCGCCATGTAAAAACCAAGTGTGCACTTCTTGTAAAAATTAATTACTGACCAATTTTGTTTTTAAGAAGCTCAAAATTTCTTAATATTAGCTTTTACTATCGAAATAAAGTTTTTTATTCGACACCTTCAGATCTATTTACTTTTGCTTAGAAGAGAAAATAAAATATTCTGGTTAACACAAACATAATAATATAACTTTTTTTTTAAATATTACTACCACTTTATAATTTTTTTAAGTGCACATCAACCCTGTGCTACTTATTTCTATTTTTTTATATACTGTGGTGGGCAACATCTTTTTTAAATCGATTATCAAAACAGAAATTATGCTATTACTTTAACTATTTGGGAAAAATATCTAGCTAGATGCCGGAGAAGTTGGCACATCTGTATTTGAAGGAAAGAAATAAGAACTTTTCCGACACTTTTTAATTACATAGCTGAATTCCGTAGTTAAAGTGGTAGTCAGAGAATATACTGGGATTATGTAAAAAGCAAAGAGCAAGCGAAAGACATCTGTAGCAAGGGAAAGTCTGTCTTATAGAATCCAAACAATATAATGTCCGTTTCTTAGAATCCAAAGAAAATGTCTTTGTCTATCTTATATATGATATACTTAATGCTGTTTCCGAAAATTCGATCTTCATAAGGAATAACGCTTTTTAAGGAATAATGTTCTATTATTATTCTGTATTTCTTTTAAAACGGACATTTAGGACTATCAGTTCAGTTTTTCTATCCTTAGTTATTGTTTGCATGAAAATAGCGCAGTATAAGAAGAAATGTCACAGTCTTGTGAAACAAAACGAGTGTGTTCTAATTTTTATATAATTGAAAAAAAATACCCCAGCTTTAAATTAACTGGCCTTATGAAAATTTCTAAAACTTTAGAATTATTGACTAAGTGCATTAATTTTATCTAAGTAAGGAAATATCACCTAATTACTGATTTTTTTAGAAAGAATCCTAATATATTTTTCTCTTCTCTAAAACATTTAAGTTATTATATTTGACCGTAAATCTTCTTACCGTAATACATTTTTTTATCCAGTTCAGTTTTCCGCATGCAAAAAGAATAGGGATTACAATGTGTTGTGTACACTAAAATTAAAAAAAATGTGAATTAAGCACCAATGAAAATATAGAAATACATAGACTATCATTTTGGTTCTATAGACAAGAATCTCAAATAAAAGTATGTTTATGAATCATATGTGGTTGAAGCATTGCGTTCTATCTGTAAGTCAATTTCTGATTACTTTTTTGGCTATTATATATTTTATTCGGTGCATTTCGACATTTCGTTTTTGCAAAGCTAACTTATTATAATTGTCTAGATTAAAAACTTCATTCCTTCAAAAATATACAAATAAAAAATAATAGTCGACAACTTTCAAGTGTTAAGAAATAAGTGGCCATTTTCAAGACTTTCCAGACGTGAATGAGAGAGAAAAAAATTTTTTTTTCTTTTTTTACTTAAGTAAAATATATCACTGCTTTAGTTTTCTTGAGATTATTTATTTAACGTAATAATTTTATACTCTTGATTATTTCCCTTTCTGAAGAATCATCCCTATTTATGCATCCATGATTGCTTGCGTTTAAACTTTGGCAAAACTGCTGTGTGCCATTGTATTTCAACTGCCATTTTACTATTTCAAAGAAATTATAACTTTATCGAAGGGGCGTGAACGCAACAAATTATTGTGACAAAACTGTTTTCAAGAACAGGGCGTTCGCACTTAAATAAAGGTGGAAATTTCTTTTTGGATCTACCAACTTTTGGAGCCTTTGAACTACAACCTATTGGTAGCTAAGAGCATAAAAATTACAGTACTGCTTTGTCTCTTTTTAAAAAGAATCAAGTGCTAATGTTTTCAGAAAAGGAACATAAGCATTTAGTGGTTTAAGCGTCGTGCAAAACTCGAAAATTTACATTATTCCCGAACACTGATTTTACTGAAACAGAATATTAAAAAAATATTGTAATAAGCTTTATTTTCTTAAAGAAGTGGTTTTTTTCTCTTTAAGTTGTAACAGTAGCTGATCATTAAAAATTTAAAATTGCACAGAAAAAGACCATTAAATATTATTTGAAATTAGACAAAAAAAACTTAAAATAAAGAGAAAAGAAATGATTCAAGTTTGCTTAGGAAAAATTAAGAGTTGTAAAAGTTAAGAGAAGGAATAGAAGAAAATATCTGTTTTAATTCTAGAAATAGAATTCTTCAACACATTTTCTAATATTTCAGATTAATATCATATTTCTGATGTCTATGATTAGTTGTCTAACGTTTAATTGTCATTGTTCTATAAGCCGTTTCAAACGCGATAAGAAATTAACGGACAACGATACCGATGATAGCGCCTTTTAAATAGATATTGAAGAGAAATTAGCATTTTCCTTTTCATCGAAATCCGAAAGGGATGAATAATTAGAAAAGTGAACATGAATAAGCAAGCTTTGGAATTAATTACAATTTTATGCAATATTTTGGTCTTTTTCACGCATGTTCGAAATATAGAATCGCTAGAATTTAAAACATTTCAAGATGGTAGAACGTTTGAAGTTAGAAAAGATGCGGCTGTTGAAATGTTTACTAATGATACATTCAATAACCAAATGTCTCAGGGAGGTAAGAATTTCTGCTTTTTTAAATAAGTTTGTACGAACCTGGAAAAACTCTAGAAGCAATATTAATATATAGATGAAACAGTATGCTTTATTATATACTTGATCATGTTGGCACTTAATTTGCTTAGTAAATTAAGAGATTATGTGTAAAAAGTAAACAAGTTTCAAGTGCAGACTAATCTTCTTTGAAATTGACTTCATTTCTTTTTTCAAGACTTGCGCATTTGAGCCTATTCTTGAGCGCTCAAACGATGTCGACTTTTCGACTTATAATTTCGGAAGCAAATGAAGTGTTTACATTAAATAAAGCCCACACAGCTTCTTGGGAGTATTCATTTTATTGTGTTTTATTATGTAAGCTACAATCAGAAATGTGTAATAGCTTTAAACATATACTTATGAAGCCTATAGATTTATATTTTTTGTTCAAAAAAGAAAGTCAAGTAAAAAAAAAATTATTCATTGTCACAAAATTAATACGAATTTTGTGAAATCTTTTCTTTTCAAAATCTTTTCTATTTTATCCGTATTCTTTACTTGCACATTTCTTGTAATCTTTTATAAATTAAAAAATTAAATGCTTTCTTATGTTGGAAGTTTATACCACAAAAGAAGAGTTATTAAGGAGAACAATAGCAAAAAGTAAACAAAGAATAAAATAATAAAAAATATGAAAAATATAATAAGGACAACAGAAGCTTAAGTCGCCAGGGGGTACCAGTCCCGGAAGTCATAAAAATAGCACAAAATCTTTTATATCTAGAGAGCAAGACAAAGGTCTAAAATTTGCTCTCTCT
>NC_092212.1:6001396-6025484 GCF_043381705.1 Parasteatoda tepidariorum | reverse complement strand
AATTACAGCGTCGCACACTTTCCACAAGTCCTTGTGTGACGGCTAGTGGTATTTTCTTCCACTCGGCTTGGAGAAGGCATGTAGGTTCCTTCACTGATTTTTTACGGGTAGTACACCCCTTAATTCGGCGATCCATCTCGTCCCAGAGTTTCACGATAGGGTTCAGGTCTGGGCTCTGTGCCGGCCAGTCCATTCGATTAAACCAATTGGCACCATACCAAGCCTTGGTGACCCTCGCAACATGACAGCTGGCATTGTCGTCATAGAAGTAACAGGGGTCCATCCCGTAAAATTGCCACAACGTAGGAAGCACATTGTCATCCAAAATAGTGCAGTAGGCATCGGCATTGAGCTTACCATGAATGGGGACCAAGGGTCCCAATCCACATCAGGAGGGCGTGATGTATATCAGGGCCGCTGTTATAGTCATTTGCATAGGTGTCCGATTACTTATTGGTAGATAGTGTATGTGTGTGTAATTGTTTGAATAAATATTTTTTTATTAGAATTTTTTTAAATACGTAAATATAATTTTTTATAATAAATATTTGCTTAGATATACAGATTTTTTTGTTCATATTTACTAAGTTTTGATTGAAAATAAGTTTTGACTTTATGAATATAGTTTCAGATAATGCATCCGAGCTATGTACTTTTAATCAACATGAATGTGGTTACTCATCTACAAGACACGGCCATATGCAATGGAGCTGGAAAGACTTATCTGCTAAGATCGAAAATTATCACTATAAAGAATTGCAAGGTTTGTTCTTCCTGGGGACTTTTTTTCTTCTTCGGAGAGGAGAAATTATGACGTCACATACTAACTAAATGCTTTCGATGTTCGTTCTAGCTATCGTATCTTACAATATTATTCGTATTAAGAGCAGCTATTTCAAGTCTCACATTTTATTTTATCTTGTAATTCGTTCTTAATACTAACTGACTATTCAAATACAATTTCATTTGCAGATTTTTTTAAAAAATTTACAATTGAAAATGAGGAAATAATTAATAGAATCCAAGTTCCAGTGTTAAATATGAGGCAAAGTTTACATTCAGATTTTCAATATAAAAATTAGATCTATGCTTTTACGCAACTTAACTTAGAAAGTGAGGAAATATTTAATCGAATCCAAGTTCTAGTGTTAAAGATAAGGCAAAGTTTACTTTCCAATTTTTAATATAAAAATTCGATCTATGCTTTTACTCAAATTAACCCAAAATATTATATGGCAAGATTGTGTTTCTTCCGGTCCTTGAGGTTGTTATAGTTCTCAGGACAGTGGAATAAAACCGAAAACCCAGAATAAATAGAAAATGTATCCTAAACGTAAAATAGACAAAGAGAACTTGTACGTATGAAATAAAACTAATCAAGATGTGACAGAAAAGTCTTAAAGAAATTTTATAACAAGTTTACTTAGAGAAAATAAAATATACCAGTAGCTACAACCATAATAATATAAAAAAAATATATATTAATTTTTTTCCATTTGCGTATGAGCCCAGTCCCCTACTCTATTTTACACCCTTATCTCTTTTTGGAGGGAAATGGGAGTGATTTGAGAGGGAAAATTGAATTTTTTCAAAACAGGCATTGTTTCCGATGCATTTAATGAAACCATTTACGAGATTATCAGGCTAATAGTTTAAAAGCTATATAGATTTTATATACAAAAAGTACAAACTTGTATATGTGCCTATTTACGTATCTAACATTGCGATCAAAAGAAAAAATGCATATATGTGGAATTCGTATCGACCTGCCATCGCTGGGATTTGAACCCGGTTCACCTCAATGGAAGGCAAACGTTCTATTCCCTGTGGATAGTATACCTTCCAACATGGCTGAAAGCCCTTATATAGCAAGACGGAAAAGAGAAAAACCTGGTACGTAAAACATTTCATTCCAGCATTTTTATCGAAAAAAATGAAATATCTGTAACTATCAAGATTTCTTTTATAATTCTGGCATATATATATAAAACTGCTTCTTTTCCAAGATAAAGTAGATACTGTTGAAAAATTTAAAAAAAGAATAAGTAAACTCCTCCCCAAAACTAGCAATAACTGAAATGGTTTTACTACCAGCCTTTCCTCTTTTCCGTCTTGCTTTCACCCCTGCCTTCCAATATGAAAAAGGCTACCACTGGCCTATGTGTAATATTTTCATTTAATAATAATTTTTTGCTGAAGATATTATTAAAGTTTGCCAAGTCATATTTTTATGCTTTACTAAAAAGAATGTAGGAACAAAATAGCTTTTCAGATAAACTTATAAATCATTTACTTGTAGTTGTGTGAAAAAAACAGTAAATCCAATTTACGAAACCGGAATGATACATTAAATCATCAACGTAGCTACCACCAAAATTAATTTTCCCAAAAGTTGGCAGCCCAGTATTCAACTTATTATCATATAGTAATGCTGAGAGACAGCTGGTCGACTTGTATCAGCTGCCAACTCATGAAGGGGTTAATAAAATTTTAAATGTCGTTTAATTTATTTAGTATATATGAAATAGATGTCGCTAATAACTATAAACTTTCTTTCAGGTGGTGTTTGGTTTATAAAAGATATCCTTAAGAACAGTGAAACAGCGCTAGAAGTTCTGTTGCGAACACCAAAATATTTCTCAAAAAGAATGCATTCATTCAAATGCTTGCACTTCTATGCTTATTGGAACAGATTTCTTGAGAATGACAACACAATGACGCCAAACTACATCCGAATATCTCAAGCTCCTAGAAAATACAATAATTGTAATCTGATTTCTCTCAAAACATAGAGGATGTCTCATAAATGATTGATTCATATTGAACGTAGATTGTAAATACTATCTGATATGAGAAAAAAATAATGTGGCATTTGCTGCATTGTTGTTATTAGAACAATACATTTTAGAGAAAAATGCATTGAGTTTAAATAATTTTAAATTTCGACACATGGTACCGCTAGAAGAAACATGAGCATGTTAAGAAGATTCAACGAAAACATTGTCAAATGTATGTGCGAAAATACAAAAATACATTCATACAAAAATATATACAATCATATTAAAAATACAAAAGTTGGCTACATTTACAATTTTGCTAAATAGATTTTAATAGTCAATGTTGCCTAGTGGCAACTATTTGAACTTATTTTATTAAAAACAAAATACTTTCCTAATAATACTGCCGGCAACGGTATATTTTTTTATTGAAATAATGTTTTTAAAATCATTTTACGGACACCCTATAAATCTGTTAGACTATCGGAATTATATTTGTGCTAAATTATGTAATATCCCAAAAAAAGAAATTTGAAAAAAAAATGCTTTTTATTCATTTACAAAAATTTATCAATGTATTTCAAAGAAGCTGTTGATCTTAATTCTTAATAAATGAAAATAAGCGCACATTTAAAAAAAAAAGGATTTTACCTTCAACATAGAAAAAGAGAGATTTCTTTATGTAATTAATAACCATACATTATTAAAATGTTAAATAAAATATTTTTACTTGTTTTGAAGCAAACTAATGAAAAAAATTAAAAATCAGTTTAAGAAAAATTCTGCGTCAAAGACTTTACTTGCTCTTCTTATCAAAATTTGCCAATCAGAATTTCGCTTAGTAAAAAACGACTTGTCTGAAAGCTTTTAGTATGATATTTCAAATTGTACAAACAGTTTTGCTGTGTTAAATCTTGTAAAACATTAACTGCTAAAAGAAAGATTGTTTTCATAGATTAGTATCGAAAGTGACTCAATATTTTTTATCCAACTCCTGTATCTATGCACTTGTTTGCTCCTTTGAAAGTAATACTTAAAACAAGAATCATAAACTGATATGTATCAAGTTACTACGCCCACCGTATTAGTGAAATAGTGACACCCTTGGGTAAACAATAAAAACAATATTCCAGGTGTGGATGATACTGTTGAATTACATAAAAATTTAGCTTGTAAATAAGAGAAACTGATTGCAGATTTGATGCAAAAGTATCTAAGTTTTGTTTAAAAAATTCTCATGCAGCGAAAAAAAAATGTTTCTCAGTATTATGTATCTTTTTTTCCACCTCGTTAGACCTAAATTAACCATTACAGATCTGCCAACTACAACGCCTTTTGCTAAATATTTTATAGAGTGGTAGACGTTCAAAAACCAAAGCATTCAGAAGTTTGGTAACTTTGCCAGCATTTTAAAAGCATTATAACGAAAGAGCTATAACAAAGTGACTTTGCATATGAACTTTAAAATCATTTATATGTAGTGGGGAAAAATAAGTTCAAATGAATAAGAAATGATATATTAAAACACAAACCTAGGCATCACTTGAATAAATTTTTACAAAAAGTAAAAACAGTTGGCTGCCCTACCATTAGGATACCTCGCCAAATTCAGCTTACTCACGACCTGGAAAAATTAGAGTCAATTTTTAGCACACATAAATGCATTAAAATATCTATATATTTTTTTCACATTTAAGCTATCACTTTAAAACAATTTTCAGGTTTTCATTCAGGTCATTATTTCATTTCATTATTTCAGGTTTAAATAAATTAAAAAATTTCTGATGAAATAAATTTAATAATCAATGAAAAATGAAATAATTTTAAAAATACCATTGAAACTGATTTTATTACTAATAATAGAATAACTGTTTTCAATTTTTACAGATTATAAAGATTTCAAACTTGAAGCTGATCGATGGCTGGAAATTAAAGTAGATATGAGCGTATCTGAAGATTATCAAGTAAATACCAAATACTATTAATTTTAAATAGGTAACATAAAAAATGTTTTTCTGTAAATATATATTGTTCAGAGCTTCGCCAGTTATTGTAAATTTATACTTATACATATCCCGTATTCAAGAGATAAATATTGTCAATTTGGCCAAATGTACGACGCGGAAAAAAAGAGCTAATTTCCTAAATAATTTCGATTTAAATATCGGATTTTATTTTTTCTGTTTCGAGAGCCTAATTTTGAATAAGCTTATTATAAGTTACGAGAGCGATATTTTAAACTAAAAATTCAGACAAAAATTGTTCTTTATCTGAAAAAAAAAATACAAACTTAAGTTGTGCTCACCTATTAGGAACTTACTGACTTTTATTCTTCTTTATTTATAAAATAAATTCCTTAAATGCTACAAACTTCAAAAGGAATTATGTATTTTTATAACTTTTATACGTTTTTTAAAAGTGACAAATGGTTACCAATTTTATTCAAGAAAGCTGAAGTTATTTAANTATATATATATATATATATATACTCGTATATATTCAAACATAGAACAAATTTCAAAAGATACAAAAAAGGCCGCGTTGTTTTCTTTTTTTTTGCGAATTAAAGAGTGAAAAAAAATAATTCGACTTTTCTTCAACCCTTTAATGGGCCCTTTATTTCTGGTAAAGGTAAATTAAAGCATTTTTGAAATTGAAATTGTTTTAAGAACAGTAATTGATATAAGAAGAAAAAAACTCATTTAGTTTATAAAAATGCCATTTTTTTGGTGGTAAATATATTTTACATGACCTATTAGGAACTTGCTGACTTTCATTTTTCTTTATTTATAAAATAAATTCCTTAAATGCTACAAACTTCAAAAGGAATTATGTATTTTATAGTTTTTATACGTTTTTTAAAAGTGACAAATGGTTACCAATTTTATTCAAGAAAGCTGAAATTATTGAAGAATGGAAACCTAAATTGAAAGTGGTAAAACGTGGTGGTAAGTATACTTACCACGGCCTTCAAAAAGGTTAATAGTGTTTACGCCAAAATTTGTAGCTAAAAGGTACTTTTTGATAAAAGGTACTTTTCGATAAAAGGTTTGCTAAAAAGTACTTTCTGATAAAATAAAATAATGAATTATTGCTTAAACTGTTGATAATTTCTAAGGTGATATTCTTTTTAGATAACAAGATCCGAGATAAATAATCGAAAAAGCTAACGAATGAAATTACTACTCTTTTTTTTTTGTTGAAAAAAAGGACAAGATCTCGAATCAGGAACACCAGAACCTACTGAGTTAACACAATCGTCACCAACCATATTAAAAAGAATTTCAATAATCCGAGGAAAGATTAATAATCTAACAAGGAATAGAATCACTAGTGTTTATATTTTTGAAAAATGGATCAAAATGGGAATATTAACTCCCACTGAATAAACATAAGCATTACCAATTATGTTAAATAACTATCATGGAAATTAATAATATATGGTTGTCATATAGATAACATGAATTATTAATTGCGTGGATCATTAATCTCTAATTATAGATATATTGATATATATTATTTTTTGCAGGTAGAGTTTGCTACTTTTTCTTACTATACTCGATCCATTGTTGTCGTGGATGATGTTAGGATCGTGGATGGGAGATGTTCAGGTAAAAAAGTAAATTTTTTATATTCTAATAAAACTGAAATTTTAGTCTGGATAACGGTTTTTATTTAAAATGTCTCATACATATAAAACGGAAAGAGATGCTATTTCCTTTTATAGAGTTACTGTCACTTATCCCTGCTATAGCAGCATGGCTATTTTCTCGAACAGCTGTTAGTTTTTTTAAGGAATCATTGATAAAACCCAGTGTTAGAAGATTCTTAGAGTCATTTTCGAAAAAAAATTGAGATTTCAACGAGTAAAGGTTTTATTTTAATTTTATTTAACTAAACAGCAGGGATTTATTTTTCTCAACAGTTTATGGCCCTAAGTGACAATCTTTGAGTGTTTTGGAGTAGAAGAATGTTACAAGCCCATTTGTCAACAAACATCCAATAACTGTTATCAAAAACCTGTTCTTTTGTAGCATAATAGAACACTGATAGTGGGATCTTGAAGTCACAAAAACTCAACTAATTGTTAAAGGATTAATATATATATATATTTTTTAAATTGGAAACTTGCGTCAATTATTCACTTTATTACAATTGGAATAAAGGAACGCTAATCTTTATTTTGTCCCTTACTTAAAAGAGCATTGTTTTGATTTTGAAGCACCAATTTACAAAAATACGCTAATCTTTATTTTGTCCCTTACTTAAAAGAGCAGCGTTTTGATTTTGAAGCACCAATTTACAAAAATAAGCTAATCTTTATTTTGTCCCTTACTTAAAAGAGCAACGTTTTGATTTTGAAGCACCAATTTACAAAAATGTCACTTATAACTTTCTGTCACTTAGCTCTTTATAAACGTAAACGCAATTAGAAAGGTAAATTTTTATGAATCAAATGTTATTTTTTTTAAATTGCTATAAATTCCATTTGAATAGTTCTTTCTTTTAAATAAATGGGAAAAAATGAAAAAAAATTGAATAAAATAAAAAAGTAAATTTAATTAGATTTATCTAGGATTAGGTAAGTTTTTCTAGAAAATAAACCGTGCAACTTAATCCCTAAAATAAAAGTGAAATTAAAAGCAGTAAAATTTCTATTACCCTCATGAAATATTTTTTAAAAATGTTTCCCAATAATCCACACTCTGAACGTCTTATGGGTTATTTTTCAAAAAAATTATGATAGTTTTATCTTAATTGAAACCACAGTTAGAAGGGATTTTGATATGACTTTATTATCTGATAAGTGCTATTTTGAGGGCATTGTGCTTGATATTCAACTTATGCATGTGCAATTTATGCATTCTGAAAATGTTTTTCATTCTTTCTGGTTTTCGTTTCGAAAAGATAACATTAATATTTAGAATTTAACGACTTATTGCTACTAACTGAGAGCTGATTGAAATTTTTAAAAAATGGATATCGATACTTTGATTCATTTATAACAAGTCTTTAGAGTGGACCACTATTTATTAAACATGTCTACTTTTGTTTTAATTTGAATATTTTTAAAGGTAATGGAGTTCCTTTAATCGAGTCTTTATCATGAAAACTCTCAGTTTTTTTTTCTTTTTTTTTTAAAAAAAAAAGCTGATTTCAAGCTGGAAGAAGAAATAAGCAAATGCCCTTTTATTAACATGAAAAAATTCTCTAATGGTTTGTTTAATCTCATTTAGATATGAAGCCTATTACAAGTCCATCAACTACTACTACTTCTGAATTTACTACAACAAGTACTCCAGATCCCTTTACCAGTACTTTATCTACGACAGAAAATACTCCGGATCTCTTTACCAGTACTTTGTCTACAACAGAAAGTACTCCGGATCTCTTTACCAATACTTTGTCTACGACAGAAAGTACTCTGGATCTCTTTATCAGTACTTTGTCTACGACAGAAAGTACTTCAACTATTGGTTCGATTGACGAAGAGAAAACTAGAAAGACTATGTTCACCAGAGAAGATCAAAATACAAATCCTTCTTTCACGACTGAAGGAACTTCTCTTGGAAGACTAACTACTAGCAGTAAGTTATTCATGTAATAACACATCTATTTTGCTTAATTATTTCTTGAGTTTCTTCAATTTTAAAGTTTTGTGGACGCTGCTCAAATTCTATTAAACTCTTTGTATGTTGAGGTTGCGTTTTTGCAACAGCTAGTTGTGCAGTAAAAAGCAAATATTTGAAAAAAAAAGGTATGCAATGAGACGTTGACTGGCTGTCGCATTATAATTTATATTTCTTGCTTAAGCGCATTGAAAAATGTTGCTGGGACATAGTTTCAGTTACAGTGAAAATTTCAAGAAAGACCACCCTTCTGTATCGATCATTCATCATCGCTACTTAATGTATTCAGTATTTACGACTATTTTTAGGTGGCACAGAATATTTTCCATAGACTTTGCGTTGAAGACAACATTTAGACCTTTAGGAGAACACCATTAAAACCCCTCTCTTTCCCCCAAAAAGTTTACTTATTTTGAATAGTTCTAAGATTCAAAATTAGCATTTCCCACCCAAGAAAATGACACGGATTGAAATTAAAATAGTTTTTGAAAAATCGTGTTCCTTCGATAACATTTTGAACTGAATGGAGGTAACCTTTAACAGCAACCAACCTCCATTAACGACCATTTTACTGTGGAGCAGAGAGTGGTCGCTCCCGTGAGGTTTCACTGTATAATGAGCTTCTAACTGCTCAGTATAACTACTTACATGATTAATATATTTTGCTTAATATTTTGAATAATATATTTTGATTTATATTATGATTAATATATTTTCGGAACGCTAATGTCTTTGTATCAATGAAATAATTTTAAAACGTTAAATCATTAATTTTGAATTTTTTTTTCTAAATACACAAGAGATTTTGACAGTTTTGAACAAATCATTTCAAAGGGCGCTTGAAAAAACAGCCCCACTTACTTTTTTCACATTAATATAAACCACTAGAATTTTAAATTTTTTTCTCTTAAAAAATTTGGTTTGATCACCGCATCATCCCCATCAATCCGGAGGTCCGAAAGGCCCAGGCTTCTCGGACATGGATACCACACAGCCGTCACTCACAAGACGGGTATGCGGTAATGCGCACCAAGTGCCCAATCCTACAGACCCACTAAGCTCGTTTGTATGAGCTTGCTGCAAGGGAAAGGGTTAGATCATGGCATGCAGATTAATTAAAAACAGATAATAATTAAATTAAGAATTTTAATTGAAAGAATTGAAAAAATTAACTAATGTTTATTCTATAATTAATTAAAAATAATAAATAAGTGGAGAAGTTAATAATTAAGCAAATTTAATGATTAGGTTAAGAATGATAATTGAAGGAGTTAAATAAATTATTAAAGATTAATCTACAATTGAAAAAATTTGTAAACCAAATGGAGAATATAATACTTAAGCATATTAAATGGAGATTTGCATCACCTGAATAAAACATTGATGATTAAGGAAAAGTTTGTGTGGACATGAAGAAACTTAAATCAATTAGTTCTACGCATTTGACATAAACTTAGGACTGTAATATGATTTATTACATTAGGTTTATTATATTTGATTACATGATTTGATTGTCAATTGATTTCAATAATTACATATTCAAAGTTTCTTGCAAAGGCTATAATCATATCATGGTTATAAGTTATTAAATTAGTTACATTGGTTAATGGTAGGTTACAGTGCATCATGACATTATTACAGTACATTAGATTGCATTACTTGAGTTTTTACAATGATTACATTCTTTTGTTACTTAGGTACATTTTAGTTACTTTGGTTCGTGGTTACAATGTTTAAATAGTACATAATTTTGTAGTTACATTGATCATGGGAATTGGAATTTAATGTTCTTTATTTTATGACATCCATTTCACAAATCATGAGTATTACATTTTTAGTTTTACAGTTATTGTTAATATTTATGAATTAATTGTAAATATTTGACATTTTTAGATTATACTAATGGTCACAATATTATTGGATATTAAACTAGCGAACTGATTGATTAGATGAATGCTGGACTGATAAGGTTATAAAAATTGAAATGAAATTGTGATACCTATTTATAGATTAAGTGGTTTTAATAAGGAGTTTAATTGAGAGCTGCAACTGTGGGTTTCGGGTTACTTGGTCGAAAGGGAAAAAATTGGCTAAGAAACTTGGTCTTCGGAAAAACAAAACTGGTTTTCGCCCTCTCTTGGTACCGAGGACTGGATCCATAGAACTGGTCTTGTCGCCTGCAGGGTGGCATTGTATCTTGTACAATGTTTCACCCAAATCATACTTGGAGATTTGGCGACCTCGACTCGTTTTGTGTACCAGTAAAACAATGTGGTTTAAAATCAACAACGTTTTATTTTGATAAATCTTAATAAAAATAAAGCTAACCGCTTTAGTGTGAATAAAATGCCTCCTAAAGATACTAAATTTTTAAATGTAATGGCAAAACGGGTACTTCAAATATATAATTTGTTTTTAAAAATTTATAATTAAATTTTTCCTGTTCGCCGCTAACATTTATAATCTAATTTCATAGGTAGATATCTGATGCCTAAATGTTCTTTCAAAAACAGTTCAAAAACTGCAAAATTAGAAAAACCACATATTTCTTTGCTGGGTAGTTTGCTACCATTTGAATACTTTGGGTTAAAATTTTAGAGTATAAGCATGATTGCTACAGTTTTCTTGGATCGCTTCATTTGCTTAAAGGGTAAATTGTGTATTACATAAAAAGCAGAGATGTAATATTCCAGATAACATTTCAATTGTTCTTTTGTCTTTTTTGCTCTTTGTATTTGGGGAGAGGAAAACATTTCGTGTTTGCCCAAATGACGGCTACAGGCGTCAACAGGTTTCTTGGTAAAAATGTGATAATTTTTCTTTCCAAATATACAATTGAAGCTCACTTACTTGCAGCAGTCATAAACAATGGGAAATATAATCTGTGTTTCAAAATACAATAGTCCTACAAAAATCATGCGGACACGTGTTAAATTAAAGAAAATTTGCATTTTTATTAAAATTTAATAAAACATATCATGTATTATACAATTCAGAAGACAGTGCAAGTCCATCGATATCCACATTCCAATTAACAAGCACTTCAAAGCAAGTTACCAGTAACAAGATTTCAACTCTAAGTACTACTTCAGCAATTAGTACGAGTGACATCGAAAACATTGGAACATCGAACATCACCAAGGATGACAAAAAGGAAAAACCCACGACAATGGCTTTGATTATTGAACCAGCAACCAAACGTAAGCAATTTAATTACATCGAACAGATAATTACAATATACGTGCTTTTATTAAGTATTATAATTTTTTAATAATAATCAAAAACATTTAGTATAAATTTTTTTTGCATTTATTTAAAAAATGCTATTTTATATAACAAAATACATAATTTGAGAAAATTCGGTTGAATAGCTCCTGAGAAATTGAATTTTAAAAATACATTTAAAAAAAAAATTCTGTTTCTGAAGAATTCTGTTTGACTGTTTTTGCTCAAATTTTGTATTTTGTCATGTAAAATTACATTGTTTAAAATGATGAAAAAAATTGTATACCTTATAATTCAAAATCTTTTTGACTATTATTAAATAAAATAATTAAAAATAAGGAAATATTTCTGAAATTTATATTTTTTGTGGAATTATCTTTCAGTAAATAAATTTTATAATTGTTTGCAACTTTTTTTAAAATTTGTTTAAAGAATTTCCGACATATGATGAATTACACGAAAAGTAAAATTAACAATAAGGGGTCGAAACTTTGGATCACTCTCTTGACCAAATTATTGGGACTACATTTCCCAGATTACAACCTTACAGCAGCAACTGGCCCTCCAACACAAATTTGAAACTGCAGTTCTCTTCTCGGACTCACAAGCGGCCATACAATCAATTAGCTCACATGACCGTCCCTTGACACCTGAGATTTTCCAATGTCAAGACCTCTTGAGGTCTTTATTTTTGAGGGGAAAACGAATAATCCTCCAGTGGGTGCCAGCCCATTGTGGTATTTGGGGCAATGAGCAGGCAGATTTACTTGCCAAGAAAGGTGCCAATTTGCTACAACAACTAAATACGGCCACTTCCTTTTCAAAATCAAACTGTTCCTTAAAGATATATGTAAAACCAACTCATTACAAGACCTTCAGACTCGCACAGCTTTGAAAAGTTGGAGAAATGTGAGCTCTTCTTTAATTCCCGACACACCAAGACGTGATGCAGTTGCGGCTTTCCCTATATATATACAGACCACGATTGTCTTTCTGCTCACTTATATCGCATAGGCCTTTCCACCACGCCTTTTTGTCCACTTTGTAAATCTGGAGAGAAATTGGGCAGGGACCACCTGCTTCTATGTGGGGCTCTTCATGGACTTAGACATGGAAATAAGACTTAGTTGAAAATCTGCGTGCAAATACCAAAGTTTAAGAAAAAAAATAATGATAAATTAAATAATACAATAAATAAATGTCTAATTGATCGGATTCTAAATTTGTTAAACCAGGAGTTGAAAGTTGTTAAATAGATACACTAAATTCATTAATATTCAAAATATTCAATGGTAACATATAGCTCAATTTTTTCCTACTACGGATTTTATTACATTCTGTCATTGGGCATAGTGTCACCATTTTGATAAACTTATATAATTTATATAAACTGTTTTTCTATGAAACCTAAATATCATTTTACATCTATAACAGCCTTCCTAACATATATACTTAAGAGTTTTTATATGGATATTCTACCATGTTTTTAAAATTTTCTAGAGACGTGTTTGGTATGAATTTATTTGTTTGTGACCGTATTTTGTATTAGGTAATAGTAAGCTGACCAGCTACCTGATTAAATTATAAAACTGGTAGCGAAATTTCTAAAATAAGCATTCGGCTACCCACTTATTTACCTTTTTAATTATTTAAAAAAAGACATTCCTCTCAGAAATTCCCTACGAAGAATTTATGTTCTTGGAAAATTAAATTTAAAAAGTACAGCATTGAGTTTCTAAAGATCGATACAGAAATCCTACAATTAATCTTTCTATAGTTTCAAGAGAACGCTAAGTTATCTCAGTTATAATATGTACAGAACAATGGTAGTGCAGCAGGATACTGGATAAAAATGTTTGTATATAATATATATATAAAAATAAATGTTGATATCTTCTTAACGCTGTTATTCGAAGCTCTTTAGCCGAGGAAAATATAAAAAGTCATAGTTTAAGTGCTTTACGTAATGCGATGATCTTAAACTATATTTATATTATCTTGCTGCGAAGAATTACCTGGACTTTAGAAAACAGACAGACAACTTAAATTTTTTTAAAAGTTATTAAACTTTCTTGTTAGAAGTCGAAAATTTGGTGATACTTTTCCCCCTTGATGAAAATTATCAAAATTACTGCCGTATTATCAATTTTTGCAAATTATTATGAGCCTATGTAATGCTGAATTGAAGTGCGTTTTAAAGTTTTAGCTAAGCGTGCGAGACCAAAGCGTGCAAGACCAAAGCGTTACCAAAAGGTTAAAGGTTTACCAATGCGTAAGAGTCAAAATTATGATGACCTGTTCCTGGATCATTCGGAAAGACGTATCCCAAACACCGAGGCCAATATCCCATTGAGCAACTCTAGAACGACGTTGATAAAGTATTTCTTTTGCTGCACAATTTTATTTTGGCCGATCAATTTATTTTCAATGTCTACTCCTCAATTTACTCAGCTAATCTAGAATTTTTATCGTCGATAATTGCTTAAATCTTCTCAACTGGTTTGCCAGTAATAATAAGACAGTGGCTCTCCAATGGATTCTGGCCCACTGTGAAAATCAAGAAAATGTTATTTCCTGGTAAAAAAGGGGCCTCTGTCCTTCAGACATCAACTTCCCGACTTCCTTTCAATAATGTCAATAGTCGAATAAAAATATCTTCAGGGATTCCTTCAGCGAAGAACTAAAAAATCGCAATTTAAATAAACCATAGGATTCTTAATGTCCTTCAGTGACCATAGATGAAATATGTCACCATGTTTCGTCTGATATATGGACAAGATATTCTGAATAAACATCTATGTCACATCAACGTAGTTCATGATCCCTTTTGTACCTTATGTAATCTCTACGAAGCGAATAGAGATGGACATGTCTCACTTGTTTAGATGCTCTCCTCTTTGATCTCATTTATAGATTTACTGTTATTACTGTTATGTTTTTGATATTCAATTGTCTTTTTTTTAATGTGACTTAGGAAATTAAAAAAAAATATCTAAATGTTTCTCTTTTATGTCCTTTTACAGACCAGATGCTAGTGTTTATTTTTATTTGCTTTCTGGGAGCTACTTTTTTCATTGTTCTTGTTGGAGTCGCCTTGTCTGCAATAACGTATAAAAGGTATACATCATATTAGTCTTTGTAATTTATATTTAACTAGGGGGCTAAGCCCTCTGTTCGCTGCCGCTCACCAATCCCGATTATTGCTTCGCAATAATTGTCTTCTCTTGGCAGAAAGCATTTTTTCCACTAAAGTTAAATTTATTCGCTTAACATATATGTACTAAAAGGTATTCTGTTCACTTACTTTTGTGCCTCTACTTCCCACGTCCAAATATTATTATCTATTAGTATTAAAAACTTTTAGATCTCTTGGTGAACAGAAGTCATTTTTCGAAGTAATCATTTTTTAAAATAACATTTATATTCTTATAACATTATTTTGTTTAAACAAATTAATCAATATCAAATATATATATACACTGGTTATCATAAATTAAGGAAAATTCACAAAAATCGCGATAACTCAAGAAATTACACATGGAATTTTATGAAACTTACCCACAATATACAACACATAGTAAGGTATTAAACAACATAAAAAGAAATTATCAGACATTAATAGTAGTATAGAAATTAGCACATGTATAAAATAAACAAATTGGAAGTATCGGTTTGCAATAGAAAAAGTACCTTTAATATGGAATATGATTGCCTCTAGAAGCAATACAGCACAAACAGCGATGTGTGATGCTTTCAATTATGCGGTCTATCAGTTCAATAGGAAGTGAGAGCCATTGCTCTTNCCCAAAACTTCTGCTATTTATTACCAAACATGGTGTATATTTTTTAAAGAAAAATTTTAGTTTCAAATTTGTGTCGTAACTTTGTATGAAATGTGTTTTATATTCTAGTGTCTGAAATGTCCTATAGACTGTTATATAACTTGATATGAGTTTTCTTAGTGAAAGTTAAGTAAGACCCTAAAAAAGCTACTTGTGCTCTTTTAGCTAAGGGCTACCCCAGATCTACTTGTGCAAATTTGTAAAAAGCTTTAAGTGACATTTTTTTGATGAATAAGATGGTGATAAAATGGTTTTCTGTGCAAAGAAACACCAGGTTATTTTGCTAATTATTACCTAACTATGAACAGAATAACCATTCAGGAAATATTTTTGTGTTTTTAAAGCCAAAACACTGTTTTAATTTAAATGGTAGTTATTAAATAATCTAGATGATTGGTTAAGTGCTTATACTTGCTAAGGAAACTATTTGGATTTAATGTTCGTAGGATTTTTTTAATAAGTATTTTTCCCAGTCTTCATAAATCTATGTATATTTTTTTTTTCATTTGTAGGATTTTAAAAAGAACTTAAAGGGAGTTAATGGAGGAAATGACTTTGACGAGAATTTATTGGAGGAGATTTACACTTCAATAAAGTAGATATTTCATATGTTATTGAATTCACTTTTGTAATCTTTAAATAATATTGAATCTTATTCTGATTTCTAATTTTTATTTATTGAAGTTATTTTTAAATATAAATTCCACCAATTAAATTGCTTGATGCGTCAATAATATATATTATTCAAAGGTTTTTTTATCATTTATTGCAGCATTTTATTCAATTATTACACATCACTCAATAAGTCTCGGGTCTGACACATAAATGACACCACTGCTAACAAAACCATATGATTTCTGGATATTAGCAACTTTCAAGCCTTAATTGTCAAAATTTCATGTCATTCTGATAATTAGTTTAGTTTAGAAGCTGCAAGTGGTTTAAGTGACCCTATTTTTGTAATTTTTAAACCAATAGATAAAAAAAGAATTTCGTATTTTGATTAAGAATTGTTTTTGGATGGGGAAAAATACTGTTGAAGCAAAACACGATGGCTTGCTGGATTTGAACACAGTCATAAAGACATTGATGATGCTAAACACTCAAGTCATTTTAAAATCAACCAGTGTTCCAGAAAGTATAAAAAAAGTTACTAAGATAGTTTTGGAAGACTGTAAAGTGAAGTTGTGTGACACCTTAAGGATATCAGAAGGTGATGTGTTTATAATTTTACATAAAAATATGAGCATATGCAAGTTACTTTCGAAATGGGTGCAGCATTTACTCACACTCAACCAAAACGAACGTGTTGTTTGAAACTTTTAAAACAAGTTAAAAAGGATGTCTATCGTTGGTATGTGACAATGGATGAAACTACTGCTACATTCTTGAATAAAAAAAAATCTTCAGGTGAGGGGAAAGCAGCTGATGAAAGTTATCCAAAGCAAACAAAATCTCAGTAAAGTCAATATATATATATATATATATATATATATAATAGATAGATAAATACAAGAAAGCATGATGAAAGTTAAGAAAAACAATAAGTTTCATTTATTTAATTATTATTCCCCCCCCCCTCTTTTTTCATATGTCTATAATTTTTCTTTGTTTTATCGTCATTTTGTTTTATCGTCAATACTTTAGAACTATAAATAGATAAGTTTAAAATTTGTCAGATGATTAGCACGAATTAAAATCCTTTTACTAATCAATTAACGTTTAGTTATCATTGTTTGAAGAACCGTTTCAAACGAGATAAGAAATTAACGATCAACGATATTGAAGATTGCACCGTTGGAATATAAATTTGAACAGAAATTCAAATTTGTATCATTTTTCCCGATTTGTGAATATCGTTAAAAAGAATAATGAGGAAATCATTCTGGAATAAACAGACGATATTTAAGCACCGTAAAAACGTAAACTGAAGTAAAATTATACCTTGCTATATTCTCGTCTGATGCAAAACGTAAAGAATATGAAAGGAAAAGAAGAAGTGAACATGAATAAGCGAACTTTAAATTTAAGCACAGTATTTTGCTTCCTCATGTTGGCTCGAAATACAAAATCGCTGAAAATTAAATCATTACAAGAAGATGGTAGAGCACTTGAAATTAGAAAAGATGTGGCTGTTGATCCACAAAATACTGATAGAATCAATAACCAATTGAATTTAGAAGGTAAGTAACTTTTTTTTAAAATTCGTTTTTTCCCCCTCGTTCATTTATTCAAATTCTGCAGAACGAAAAGCTAAATGCAATCTTAGGTTTAAATTTCATACCATGAAAGAAAAGATATTGTGGAAAATTTTTGGTAAAATATGTAATTTTTAATTATGATTTAATTCCAAAATAAATGAAAAAAAGAAATGGGGGCTGCTACAGATGTGAAGCTCCCGTAGACCAATGGAATATTTCTGCTATTTATCACTGAAAAATTTCACTGATAATTCTGGCAGAATAGCAAAACTTTGATAAACTTTTATAAGTTATAACTAGTTAAATGACTAGATTTTAAGGCAGCAAATTAAAAAATAGGATTATGGTAGAAAAAAATGTAGTAAAAGTGAAGTAGCTGCATAATAACCCTTTTAAATAGTTTAATATTATATATTTTATTTCTATTTAATATTTTACTTTTGCGGTTTATAAACATTATACTTATAGTTTTTGTAGAAAGAAAATGCATGATTCATAAAGGGTAAAGTTTTTAATTAAATCAATCAAAATTTAAAAAAATGGAGGTTTTGAATAAAATCGTTTTTTTTTCTTATAAATCAATTTGATGCATCAGCATTAAATGTAAGTTGCCATTTTACAATCACTTCAAAATAACAAAAAATTTATCAATAGTAAGAGTAAAAAAACATTCGAAAATGTATTTTAGAGAAATGTTTAAAATGTACTTTAAATTTTGGAAGTTTACTTAAAAGAATTGCTATAGAACTTGAGATGTTAACTATTTGAACTATTAAGTTTGTTAACTATTAAGTTTGTGATGATGCTGGAGGGTAGTTTTAAGAACTGTAATAAAAATTAATATGTTTGAATTTTTTGTCATTAAGGTTTGGTAAAAAACTTTTAAACTGTATCTTAAAGAAATTAAAAAAAATTAATAGAAGTTACTGAAATTAACAAACATACTGTAGAAAAAAAATGGTAAATAAATTAATTGTCTTACAAAAAATTATGCATTTTTGATAAATATCCAAATAAATCATGAGTTTCCGACTAACCATCACATAAAGCTTTATGAGGATGGTGTTTAACATCTAACAGTGGTAATAAATTTCAGAAAAACCTCGATCATTTAATATATTTACGACAACCACCAAGCATTATTTTATTTCAAAAAATAAATCTGTATACGAACTTTGCCCAACCAGTCTTCTAAGCATTTAAGTGGTATTATAAAAAAGAAAATATGTGATACATTTAGAGTGTATTTACTTTACGTTTTGCATTTTTACAAGAGCTTTGAGAACTGTAAAGTCACTTGTTCTTTTAAGGTGTATGAAAGTTCTAAGCAATATAAAAAACAGTATGACATATAATATAAAATAGTATGAAAGCTCTAAATAGAATTATGAGTAAAAAAAAGGGCATTTCGGAAATAAAGAATAAAATAAAAAAAAGTATTTTCATTGATAACATTATACCTACTAATTTTAGAAACAATGAATAAAAATAGTCTTATGATAAAAAAAAGTTTCCATCTTCCCATCAAAATCTTGTTTTTTAATTTGGTGCTTAACAATCCACTATTTTATCTTGTAACTAATTGAGAAAGTGTGACATAGTTTTGCCAATTAGCCGATTGGTAGAGAATTTAAATTTGTGCAAAAACCGTAGAAAGTTGGCAGCTCTGTTTGAAAATAAATGTGACTCAATGTAAAATAATTGGCAACAAAAGTGCTGCCAACTGAACAAAAATGAAAAAGTCGTGGAAAAATTTGTTTGAACTGAACTAGTTTGGTGATTAAGTATTTTCCAGAAAATATTTGTAAATCAAGCAAAATATGCCAAGACCAAGAAATTAAGCGAGATAAATTTCAAAGTTGCCGTTGTGAATAAATATTATCGTCTTAGTGCCTATGATGTATTTAATCATTGAACATCTATGATTTAGTACTTTTCACATTACCTCAATCATAAGTTGGTCATGAATTTATTGGTAAAGTACTTTCCGACAGCTAAATTCACACTTTAATTGCTAGAATTAAAGTGTGATTAAAAATTACGACACTTGTTACCTCCTTCTAATTTTTTCTAGAGCCTAACGAACATGGAAAAAAAGTATAAAAATATTTACAGTGTAATTAGATTGTTTTATTTAGTTCATGTTGACGTGGTATAAATTCTGAAATTGGAATTGCTGTTAGAAGTGGTTGGCAATCGTTAGAGTCAAGCAAGACAATACGGGATCGAGGGATCGAGGTTCTACTGTAAACAGATTCACGAAAAAAAGTGACCCACTGGGTACATGCGATATACGTACTCTTACAATCTGTGGCATCGAAAGTCTTGTTGCCGTCGCTGTGCGGTATCACGGGTATAGGGATCTGGAAAGAATATCCTTCCTCTTCAGATCTATGTCTGAATTGAAGAAGCGGCCTCAAAAATGAGATCCCCTATGCAGAGGATCAAAATTAGGATGGCATATCTCCGGATCATCCTCAGGGATGTTTCCCAGACTGTCGCCAATAGCCCATTGTGCAGCACCAGGGCGACATAAATAACGTACCTACCTATTTCGAAAAGAAAAAAAAAACTATATACCGATATTAACCTTTAGATATTGGCTGGATTATTCACCATTAATGTATCATACTTAAACTTATTCACTTCAATCAAAGGATATATTTTTATATTTCATTTTTTTTCCATTTTCAAAGAGAAATCGAAAGCAGTGCGGTAGTTTAATTGAAAAAAGCAAGATAAACCAAATGTTTTGAAGAAGTGAACAAAAGCAGTGCGTGAGAATAAGGGTTGCCTGAAACATATTTCTCGAACGGAGCCACATTATGTGTTGAAAATTTCAAATACGTTGTAAATTATACAGTTTGCAGTTACATACCTAGAAGCTGTTTTGAATAATGGGAAAATATTTGCAGTAAAATAATTTAATTTTTATCCTCTTTTCAGGAAGTGTAATTTTATTTTCATTCAAGGAACAGTCATGAATACATTTTTTAAATACTAAAGAATTATCAAGAAAAAAGTTGTTTTATTTTTCAGTTTCAGGGTAACGCACTCTGCAGAAGTTTGTCTCTGTGTATATTTTCTTACAAAATTATAATACATTCTCTCAAAAAATGCATTCTTAAGGATATGTACACAGTTCAAAATGAAAGGAAGTAAGGAAGTGAGCATATTTCAAAATTCGTTTTTCAGAAAATGGATTTGCGTATTTAAGAAAACAGGTGCCTCATCTGTACGAAGTGAATAAAGTTTTTCTTTCCAGCCAAAGTCTTGTTTGGTAAAGAAAACATTTAACATTGCTAAAACATCAACTGCCTTTGTAGTTTGCAAAAGAGACTCACAAAATAAGAATTCTTCTTTGATAGTATCAAGAGACACGTAACGAACAAAAACAAGAAGTTGACTATAATTCGAGATATCTGTAGTTTCATCCAGTTGCATACTAAAGGGAAATGGCGATACTTTCAATTCATCGATGATCTTTTCAAGATATTGCAAGAAATTTCAACTATTCTTGAATGTGTCACATCATTTGAAAATGGAATTGCCTCAAGCTTTTTTTCTCTGTTCCAATCTACAAACTCATTCAACCATCTCCAGTGCAAATGGCTTAATTAACGTCTCTCCAATAGTATGCGGTTTCTTGCTTTTAACAATATGATATGCAACTTTGAGAGATGCCTCAACCGGAGATTTTTGTTGAACACCAAATCCAAGTTTGTCTAATGTTCTAGATTTCAAAAACTGGGCTTTCTTCTTAGTAAAAAATCATAGATCTAGTAACCTGAACAAGGTGTCAAATGTACGTAGCTTGATAGGGGATAATAAAAATAGTACAGCGGACGTTATCAGGGGGTTGCCCCAGATGGTGGAAACTGAAAGCCGGTTAATGGAGGATGTTAAAAATATGACAGGGATACTAGAGGGTTGTGTGCAGTCCGTACTGAATTTGGGGTATCTCGATCACCTAGTTTCAAGCATGTATGTATTTTCACCTTTTAGAAAGAAAAAAAGATCAATGTTATTTAAATATTATTGATCCAAACTTTTTAAAAATTAGGAGTAGTCGGTGGACCCCCAAAATATGACCCATGGAATCCTAAGGGGTCCATGAACCACAGGTTAAGAAACCCTGCTTTAACCACTCCATTTAAATTATCAACACCTTCAAGATGAATTGCTTCACTCCGCACCGCAGTAGACCTTCGGGGCAGAAGGAGTGATACAGGGACTCCAGATGTTTGTTGATTAGCATCAATATCTAATGATTTTTGTAAATATGTACACCTATTTCGTAAATAACTCCCTTATTCCAGATTATTTTTTGATTTGTATAGTTCATTTTGTGTACCTCTTCATCTTTACAAGATTTTGACTATTTACGTTTAATTTTACGCTTACGTAAACAAATCTCACCCCCTTTTTCCCTCATTGTTTTTAACCCAACCTATGAAAGAGCACGGAGCGAACAAATTTCCACAAATTTAATTTTTTACTATTAAACAAGATTTATTAACAAATGATAAAATCCTTCTAATGATGGTCGTACAACAAAGTGTAATGGTACAATGAAGTAAAACTTACGAAAGAAGATACGATTACGATTTTATTATGGACTAGCCGCCTAAGGCGGCCAGCTGTCCGCCACGCTAAAGGTTTTCACAAATAAAGTTTTTTAAAACATAGCAGGAAATCTGAAGATTAGTGGACAATTAAAGTGTTCCTGTCCTGCAATTTTGTCTTCATATCCAGTTCTGCTGCAGATGTGTTATAGCTCTTGAGAATGCTTGAAGATGTAACTTTGCTATGGTAACCTAAGGCCTATGGTAACCTAACCTATAATATAACTATCAGGTGGAGACTTGTTTTCTCTTTTCTTAAAAAAAAGGCCTCAGAAATTGTAAAAGCCTACAAAAGTTGCTTTCGAAATCATCATTGGCCAATAGCTGAAAATTAAAACGCAGTTAATAACAAATTTAAGAAACAGCAATAAAATAAAACTTGTGTCAGTCAGCATACAGATAGTATATAATTCTTCCTATTCTTGTAAAACTTCTTTATAAACATTATTTTTAGTTTTTCCATTTGGTGCCAATAAAGGTAAATTCTTTTCCTCACCAACTCCTGAGCAGCTAACATTTTTTATGGTATCAATTTCTATTTCTATATAATTTTTTGTGGTATCAATTTCTATTTCTATATCGCTACAAAGATTATCGTATTCGCTTAAGAAGAAAAATTGAGCGAGGAAAGAAGAAGAAAAACTTATTATAACAATTATGAACAGCGACAAATATATCAAAGCGAAGCGTTCTATTTACGTATCGAATATGTTGCTACATTTTTAATACAAAAGTTAAACTTTTCTCCACTTTGATAAATGTAAACTGATGCGAACCTTACAATTAAATTATTAATTCCTACGTATATTATTGGCTTAAGTTGTCGAAAATTAGTATTTCAATTGTAAGGTTCGCATTAGCATACATGTATAAGAGTGGAGAAAAGTATATGCATTTTTAATAGTTTTTTGAATATGACTCTTTGAAGACGAAAAAGCATATATTTTCTTACAAAATGACTAAAAAACTAATCCAAAGTTTTGAAAAAGAAAAAAAAATACTTCTTCATTATGTCAAAACACAATTATGTGCCGAGTTTCGTGCCTGGGCGAGGCTTCTGGGGTAAAGTGACCACATTTTCATTGAGACAAAGCGGGACAAATGGGATGAAATGAGAATTACAATTTAGTTATATATATATATATTTTATTGTATACATTCATATACTTGTACAAAAATGCACTTATTATTAATTATTGGTAACTATAAAAATATTTGTAAAAAATAATAATTTGAACATCATGATTTTTATTCAAATTAAATTTTTTATTTAAAAAAAAGTATGATTTTCTTTCACGGTCATATTTTTGATCTGAGTGAATACTTAGCAATAGATTCGGATCATTTATTAAAATGTCGTGAAATATTTCACATGAATTGGTCAAATTATATTTTACACTTAAAATAGATTTTTAAAGTTTTAATGTTCAACTGCGTTGTTTCAGTTGTCCATATTTTATTGATACCAGAAAAAACATGTTCTGTTGCTACATTTGTTCCTGGAAGGAAGAGCGCGAATTCTACAATTTTCAAAATATTTTGATAAGGAATATTATTCTGTTTAAAATGAAGGAATAACTCGGTCCATTTTTTGTCTGTTTCCACATTTGCAGATAACCAACATTTAATTTTTTCATCTGTAACATTTCATATGTTCAAATTATTCTTTTTTAAAATAGTACTTACTGAATCAAAAATTATTTGTGAAGTTTCACTCGGCAATGAAACAAAATCTAATATTCTATATTTAATTCCTGTTTCTGGATCAAAAAATCTAACAATTGTGGG
>NC_092212.1:5992924-6001263 GCF_043381705.1 Parasteatoda tepidariorum | reverse complement strand
TTATTTGAATACATATAAAGTAACGACTTTTAATAGCAAGTCTGTCAAATTGCTATAACTACTTATTTTAGAGAATAATAATTCTGATTCAATAATTGCAAATAATGCTGACAAAAAAACAAAAGAAAAGAAAAGAATACTAAAATATAGAATTAAAATATAAAGTCAGGCAAGAATAAATAAAGCAAATAGGCATTATGATGAGCAGGCAATAAAAATTTTAAGAAATGTTAAAATATAATATTCATGTTTAAATCTAGCATTAGTATATAAAACAAAATAAATAAAAATCTGAGCAACAACATGTGTTGCTGAGAAATATAGAGCATTTGCGAGAAGGAAAATTATAATATACAATCGTTGACACTGTGAAAGCAAAATTTTACTGAGAAAACTCATGATACTAGGCAATTCTGTAAACTAGCACAAGTATTTTTTCAGGCAAACTCATGGTCCTAAATAAATGTGGAAATTTTGAAGATAAAATATGAGTAACTAAAACAAATAATAGTGAAAAAAAAATTCTTTTCAAGAATATACACTATGATGTACAGTTGCAAACATTAAATTTGAAAATAATAATAATAATAATATATATATGTACATTTAGCACTGTCAGCAATGTGAAGAAAATATAACATTATTAATAAAATCTGGAAATACTATACAAAATAAAAATCTGGATGCTGAGAGATAAGAAGCACTTGCTAAAGGGAAGGGAAAATTAAAATGTATGTATGTATATGCATGTATATGCATATTATATATATATATATATATACTTTATATACTTTATATATACCACTTTAATATTATAGTGGCCTAACAGTTTTGAATTCTCATGCAGATAAATTTCATTTTTTTAAAAAAAATATTATGCATTATGGTGGTAATGGTGGCAAATTATTGACAAACGCAAGTGGAATGATTTTAAATAATCTCAATTATTACACGATTTTTTGCAATACCATTTATCGAATATGATAAATTTAGGATGATCCTTTTTAAAGATTTTGCATTGATTTTATTTTAAATAGTGTGGAATTTTCCTTTTATTCATAAGTTAATTTGAGTTTTAAAAATGAAATGGAAAGTATGTATTTTTAAATCAATAACGCAAGATACAAAATGAAAATATTTTCGTATCATTATCTATCAGGCTATAAAATTTCAATTAATATGTATGTAACTTCATTGGGATTCAAAATTTATTTGAACCACATGCTATAGATTTAATTATTCTAGATGAAACAGCTCGCGTGTTTATCAATTTTTAATTTCGAAAAGATGCTACAATTCGAGTTGGTGCTGCACTTCCTTTACCGATTTTCATTGGAAATATGTAAAGTTTAGCACCTGCAATTGGAATTTTATTCATATTGGCAACATTTTCTAGGATAAACAATCTACGCCCTAGAACATAACCGTGACAGGGTGAACTGGTGCTTGTACCTGGATCAATGGACGCGGTATCAGAACCTACTCCTTTGATACTTCTATTCTCCGTCAACCACTTACAAGCTTCTGCTGAGAATCCTGGAAAGTGCAATTTTGTGGTGTCATTACTTGGGGAGCCTAGAAAAGCGTCACGGTCGTTCCACTTCTGCCCCCAACCGGAGTTCAATAAAACTATAGTCTCATTCAAACTCCTTAGTGTAGTGCTTTCCCAGTTCATGACATCCTCAACGGTAGCTACAGCGTCAGGACTGAGTGATGCTTTTCTAGTTATGTCTATGACAGCTGCTTTCCCGAAGAAGGAATGGGCTGGTATCTCATCAACTGTAGTTCCTCCTTTAATAAAATGTGCCGGAGCATCCATGTGTGTACCGGCGTGTGTAGAGGTTGAGAAATCCTCGTATTGATGCCTGTAAGAGAAAAGCAATCTTGAAAAAATAATAATATGATTAATAATTTATGACACAAGGAAATATTTCAAATTGACCTTCTCTTTATGCTGATCATCTGTCCAAATTGATTTAATAAAAGTACGTAAAAATCTAGTAAAAGCTAATAAATGCTTGACTTAGTGGAACTTCGAATATTTACTACAAATGTGATGACCAACGTGCTTAGGTTCCACTGTGTACTGAGATGAAAGATTTCTTGTTTAAGCTGCTATTTCACATTTAAAAAATCTTGAAAGAGTAATTTGCATCATAAGACGAGTATGGTGTGCCAAGGCTGAGAATTTCATTTAAAATGAAAAATTATCGTCAGTTTAGACCATTACCTTTTTTGCCTTTTACTTTTGTCGGGGGGATAAAAAATTATCAATTAATTTATGATAATTTTTTTTTTTTTTGGTTTTCACAGAAAAAGGAAATAATGTCTGAAGAAATGATAAAAAGTATTTTAGAAGTAAAGAAAAAAAAATGGATTTAGTGAGTTAGAAGAAGAAACTTTACTTAACTCAACAATTCCTGACCACAATCAAGTCCACAAATAAAATTGTCTATAATAATGTACCGACTACGAATTAATTTTAAAAAAAGGTCGTAAAATGAAAGACTCTTATATGAAAAAAAAGTGATAATCCACTTTTTTACTGCTATTAAAACTTTAGCTTTTTAAAAGCACTGCGTGTTTAAATCATATCTAAATACTTTGATCATTATTATTTTATACTATGCAGATTTGTTTTGTCTCGTTAAAATAAATCCTGATTAAAATCACTTACCCTGTCACATTAGTTACAGGACATGCGCTTTTTTTTTTAATAAAGATAAACCTTCCCTTAAAATAGATGTTATACACTAATGGGATGAATGATGACCTATTACAGTGCTTTACTATTTAAAAGCATCGAAAAATTCTTGTGGAACTAATTAAACCTGCAGAAATAGTAAACGAGGAAACATTAAATGCATTAAACGTTTTACGAGAAAGTGAAACAATGTTTTGAAAAGCTAAACAATCAACGTCAAGTAATTAAATATTTCGGTTTCACAATAAAGTGTGTCTAAATATGTCATATACGAAATAATTTTATTTATTTATTTAATTTAACCAATCTTGAATATGAATTTAACGAGCAGTTTTCTGTTTCAGGACCGTTTAGTTAAATAATATTTTATATTTAGTTAAATCAAATTATATTTTCTTTACTTTCTTACTATAGTAATGATTAAAAAACCTTATAGAGGTAAGTACAGTTAAGTGCAGATTTATCTTGAAAACTTCTTGGTTATGGTAAATCACTGCTGGCAATGAAGTACTAGCCGCGACTCGTAGCATTAATTTCATTTTTGCTGCCTTATGATACTGATTGTAGAGCAGATGAAGCACGTAAGTGACATTTCCAGGGTAAGTGACATTTTTTGATCATTAAAAATGCACGGAAAACAATGGAAAACAGCGAAACCATCATAAGATTTTTATACAGAGTAAGATTAAATTTATTTATTTACTTTTTTTTATGAAAAGAAAGATTTGCAAACAACTTTAAGATTAAGATCAATACTTACCATTTTGTGATCAAATTTTCACTGGGGCCTTTAACTAATTTTTCGATTTTATACCCACTAAATGTTGGGTAACGTAACGTATTTTCATCAAATACATAAGTCATATCAATTAGTTCCTTATTTTTAGGTCTAGCATTAATGGAATGGAAAATTAAAAACATGAATAAGAAGACAAATATCATTTTCATTTTAAAGGCGAAAGAGAAAACAATTTGTTTACGAATTGTTCCAAAATCTTACATGTTTCGCAAAACAAATATTTCTTGCATTTGCAAATCCTGATTTCGTATGTTTTATTTCACATAAAGGACTATTTCAATTACAGGAATAGAGAGTTTTGATTGGAGCATAGTAAATATGATGAAACAATAACTGAGTTGTTACCCTTCTGTGCAAATATTTTTAAAATACCCATATGTGTCGTGATGTTGATGCTGCAGAAAATAGTATGTGTATTAAATGAATAAATCAGATGTGCCAGTTTAGAATAGAAAAAGCAGCAAGCGATATGGTATTGAACATAAAAATCCTGGCTCCACGAAAACGAAAAAATGAAGAACACGAACTTCAGAGGATAATAAAAACTCTTCAATTCTATGCAAAATCAAGGCAAAAATGGTTAAAAATTTAAAAAATTAGTGACATCGTGGTTCATAAATTTACCAACTATTGAATTTGACGTAGTCGTGATAAAAAAGAAAATTTTACTGATAAATTTATCAGTATGAACAGTATGTAATTCTCATAAACAAGTTCTTGAGGGAAATTTTATCCTATTACGTTACTATTTTAACTAACATCTATGTTTATAAACATGAAATCTCTACTGAAACGACAGGCCTGATATCAATTCATGTCTCAATTGTTTCCAGCGTCTTACAAGCAGATTTCATCTCCAAATTATCGTCTAAGGGAATTTGTTATCAGTGCATCATCAGTTCACAAAGGAATTCGGCACACACTTATTTATAAATGTTTAAGCTTAACATTTCTATCCAGTAATAATCTGAAAATATAAAGTATATTTTCCGATGTAACTTCTCAGGAAGCACAGAATGAGGAGAAACATTAAGCAATACTCTAAATTATTAAGAAATTATAGGATTTACGTACAAAAATATTGTACACGTGAGGTATTGTTTCCTATGTATTTTCGCTCGCTTAAACGAATGAGATTAAACCCGAATCAAGAGGGTTAATACTTCAAAAGCTATAATGGATTTATTTTATGTAAAATTTTCTATTTTTGAACTGCATTTATTTGGAAGGAAACCCTTATAGCTTCAAAACTATTAATCCTATCAACTCGGATTTTAATTACTTAATTTTATTTGAGAAAATTACATCGAAAAATATGTTCAGATGGATTTTGGATAGAAATTTTTAATGCATACATTAGTACGTGCCAAAGGTAATACTTTTTATGCATAAAACTATTCAATCTTTTTAGCTATAAGTTTCATTAATCTTTAAATAGTTTCATACGTTTAACCATTAAAAATACATAGGAAACAATATCCCACTTGTTTAGAATGCAGTAAAAAAGGCGTAAATAGCTACAAGCACAACTTTTTACTTTTTGTATTATAAAACCCTTGTTACTTTTAAACTACAAATTGCTTCTAAACTCGAGAGTAGTAGCATTGAATTTAACGTATACATCGGGAACAAATGCTTCACTCGCCTGTCGGGCAGAAATTCAATGCTCCATTCAAATCACCACCATTTCTTCCAAAAACGGGTGATTTATACCATCACCTCCTACATCAGAAAGTCTCCACATAGTTTTTATAAATAGTCTGCGCAGACTATATTAAAAATGAACCAGTTGTGAGCATGAACCCAAATTCTATTTTAAAAATAATTGAGAGAAATTTATCATATATATTTGAGAATTGAATCTTTGGCGGTTGACAAATAAATAAGTCAAACCAATAGTTATAAATAAAAAAATTTTTTAAGCATATATTTGTTACCACTTTTTTATTTTACTAGATTTTGTATTAAAGAACTCTTTCGTACACTGGTTTACTTTCATGGTGGTCTGATCGAACTAACTGCAAGAAATCGTGTGGAGGCTTTCAGTTGTAGGAGTTTTTAGGTAGCATTTATAACAGCATAGCATCCTCAAAGAATCATCGGTATTAAGTTTTGCGAAGAAACACCCTTTTTTTTTCTTTTTAATTAGTGGGTTTTTAATGAAAGAGAATTTAATATAATACTTGCAGATTTTTTGCATATCATAAAAGATTTCCTTAAATGGAAGTGGAATTCAAGTTAAGTAATCAATTGTGAACGGAAATATTTTCATATTAGTCAGAAAATACACACCGATTTAAACATTAAGTTCAAAGTACCTAGTCCGCAGAGCTATTTGCTCTTTCATCGAAATTACATTATAAAATTATTTAAAAAAAGGGGGAGTGAGAAGATATTACGTCAACGTAAAATTGGATAAAATCATAGTATTATATAATCATACGTTTAAAAATTGGTTTTATTGTTTTCATTTCGAGTGGTGGTTGAAATGATTTTAAACAAGTTTTATAAATGCCAGAAACAAATTGGAGAAGATAGAGCAATAACTTATTTTAAAATATTATGAAAAATTCGAAAAAATTGACTGCCATGCAATGTAGATGCATTATGAAACTAGAAAAGAACGCATTTTATGCTATAAATCTTGCAAATATTTAAAATATTTCAACGTACTAATAAGGTCAGTCTTTCCACGAACTTTACAGATTTAAAATTTGCTCGGAACAGTCAACAACTGCGGATTCTGCGTTCTTAATTTAATTTCATATAAAAGGGGTAAAGCTTTATATAAATAATATTTTAATTATTGTATTTTTAAATTCTTTGAAATGTTTTCGACCACCATAAAAAATAAATCAGCCATACAGAAAAAAATAAGTTGTTTAAATGATAGCATGCTTAAGCTCTTACAAATTAATAATTTTTCTTCTCGTACAATTGTATTTTAATTAATTTTTCACAACTACTTTGAGATTCCTTGCACTTACATTAGCAGAGATAAATTCACGATATATAGCTAAATAACCTATATCAATATAAGCCGGTAGTATTGCGCAGTCTTTTATTTCTGAAGCAGAAGAATAAAATGAGCTTTTAATCTGTTGAGAAAAACAGGTGTTTTTTTAAGATAAACATTATTAGTGATCTTTGGATACTTTGAACGCTTTCTTTCTAACCTTCTTTAAAGAATGTTTTTTTAGAAGTTTGGTTGAAAAAGAGTTTTTTTTTAATTGATACTTATTTAAGAATAAAACAATTTTCACATAATGACCAATGTAAACGAATACTTATTTTTGGTTATTATTTATTCTTTAGTTTGTTGCTCTGCTTCTCAGACTTCTAAAGGTAAAGAAGTAATTTTTTAATTAGTTTTAGATGTAATTTTAATTTATTTGCGAATAATAAAAATTATTATTCTCATGATATTTATATTTTAAAGGTCTAATGCTGACTGTGTTAATGAGGAAAAACAATGATATTAACTTTCTTAATTAATCGAACATACAAAGCTTACCATATTGTATGAAATCTGTAATCTATCGTTTTAGCAAGCAATAACGTATATTTTTTTAATACTCTTATTTACATAACTTTTATATTTTAAGAAAAATAATCCAACAACAAATTTTCCAGAAGAAAAAAAAAACTAATAACTTATGAAAGAATTTTTTTTTAATCATTAATTTAAAACATGTTTTGCGCTCATTCTGGACATGATAAATCCTATTATGACCAGTCGTACAAACATTTTAATAAATTAGAATGATTCCAATTTCTATGAAACTTATTGATTCAACCAATGCATCTCTTACAAGTAAAAATATATGTATTCAGCAACTTTTTAAAAATGGCCGACCGGTCTGTGTAAGGGGAAGGGAACTGTCCTTGCATCCGAAAGGTTTTTTATTCGAATCCTGGGAAAGGCATGGATGTTCTTTCCTTCTCTGTACCACATGTCCTCACTGTGGGAGAGACGTGCCCCTGAAAGAGGCCAACAAAATCGTCCTGTATATGCCTGAATTGACGGATGTTAACACAGGTGGGCATTGGAATTTTTTTTTTTTTTAAAAAACTTATTTTTTCTTTCAAAAATACAATTTTCTTTTTGAAAGTAAAAAGACGTTTCCTCTTATTTTGCGGAACCCAGAAAAGATTTTCACGTCTTGTCTTGTCTTGTTGGTTGGCCGGGGTGCCTGAGGCCGGAACGGCCCTTTACCCCTTCATCGTGAGATGAGTTCCTGGAGGTGTTTCCTTCTGGTGCTGTAAATCTAAAATTGAAAGTAGAAAAATTAGTAATGAGCAAATTTCTCATGTAGTATCACATAAAGTGATGCCATTTGTAGTTACATACATAAAAATACAGTAAGAAATAACACATAAAGTACAGTTCAAAAGTAAAAATTAAACTTCGAATGTGAAGTTTGTCCAGTATTGTACGCCCCTAGTACAATTATTCTCTGTCATCTCATTCATTATTCTCTAACATCTCTTCCATTCACACTAACCATACAGGTTCTATTTCTCATTCTCTTAATGCAAATCATAATGATTTTGTCAACGCTTATCAATCTTTTCCTATATTAGGATTGTCCAGTGTATTATAGTGCCATTATACAAGGTATAGGTCCATTGAAATTTAAGCTATACAGTAAAGGTTTTCACGTGGTATATATTAGTAGTATATATATTAATAATGGTTATACTTTAACCAGATGTCAATATGAAAGTATTTTTAAAGCTAGTGTGTGTAATTAGAAATTAAAAAAAAATAAAATCTAATTACAATAATTGCGAAATTCACTTTAATACTTTAATCAAGCACAATATATATATGAA
>NC_092212.1:5984943-5992917 GCF_043381705.1 Parasteatoda tepidariorum | reverse complement strand
ATATATATATAACGTCGTTGCCGAGTGGAAGGATTAAAACAGGTCTTAGGTCGGGAAGGAGGGTACAAAATTTATTTATTAATTATTAGACAACAGCAGTCATGAGAGTGAGTAAAAGAGAACACGAAAAGTTGCGCTCCTTGGTTATATGTTAGGGAAAAGCTTGCAAAGTAAAATCCGTAAACTGTTTTAATTTAGGGAAAGAGGGAAGTCTTAGTAGTTGCTATTAGTTTATGAAATAGATCGAATGTTTCCCACACAGAGCAAAGGGAAATATGTCCTGCTTTTAATTAAATGCATACTTGTGCCAAAAATAGATTTAAGAACAGGATGTGGCTTTTAAAAAATTGAGAAAGTATTTCGATTAGAATAATAATTAGCATGAAGTTTTATAGCAAGGAAACTAACATAAAAATATTAATTGAAGCTTTTTATGTTACATGTATATATATNTATGCATTAAATATATATATATTGTGCTTGATTAAAGTATTAAAGTGAATTTCGCAATTAAAAATGTCATTATTTCTAAGAGCTTCAAGAATGTTCTTTCAAATTGTGCCGATAGTTTAGTTACATGAAATCTTCTAAAGCATTTACGGCTGAAAAATGTTTACGTATAGTAAGTCTAGAAGTGTTAAAATATTTTTCTCCAACCCGTGTAGGACTTGAACGTATGCATCAGAACTTCAATACAGTAATACAGAAAGAAAAATTTCTCTGTGCTTTTTTAAGAAAATGTCTTCTAGTTGTAGCTACGGATTGTCTTTGAATGTTTGATAAATTTGATATAAATTTAAAGTTATTTTTCACACCACTTGTAAATTCTTCCAAACCTCACAGGAGACACGGCTTTTTTCCAGCTCTTGTGGTGAGGCTTTTAAAATCAAAATTTCCACAAATTCTGAAAGTTTAGCTCTTAATTGTGTTAAAAAAAAGTGTTCAGCTGTTTAAGAAATTGTATTAGCTGTCATCTATTGATGTGTATTTATTACCTTATTCTACCACTCTCTAAGTAGTGGAGAAGTGGGGATACTTAGTATCCACTCGAGTGAATTTCAAAAATTTCTGTCTGTGATTATATTATTAAATTGCTTAAGATCTGTAGCATGCAGAAACTAATCACGGATTAGGAGTCAATGACTCAAAAATCCCGAAACTCCGTCCGAAAAATAAATGTTCCAGTGCTTAATTTATGCAAAGCAAACGAATAAAATATTTCTCTGGAATTAATTCAATATTATTTTGGTTTTACTTTCACTATAGAATCTCCCTGTCATCCTAATCCTTGTGGAGTAGGAGCTTGTGTAGAGATTGGTGACAGTTATACGTGCATTTGTCCCGCTGATGGAGTTTCTTACGCTGAAAACTGTGGTATTCTAATTTGTTTTCTTTTTCTTTAATTTATGACTTCTTAGTAATAATTTTATTTAGGCACTTCTCTTTAACTGGATGACCAACTGATAATTTTTTAGCAGAACCTTAAATTGTTCATGTAGGCAGAAATATGAAGTGTAATCTTTTTTGACGTAAATTCCTTAAAATCTTATTAAGAATTTTCGTCTTTAAAAATGATTTAGACACATTTTTTTAATTGGATGTCCAAGTTATAATTCTTTATCAAAACCTTAAAATTGCTCGCAAAAGCTGAAATATTAAGTGTTTGAAAGAACTGTTAGGCGTAAATATAATTTTTTTACTAAATTTATATTTTTATTTTTATTTTATTACTGAATAAAAATATTTTTTGTTTTAAGCTGCCCTTTGAATTTGCCTAGCTTAGCCCGTTATAAGTAAAAAAAATTCTAGCATTTTCCAACTAAAATGTTTTTGAGAATGAGATTTTTATTTGTAAAAAGAAATTCATTATTCAACTTACCTAAAATTAATTTGGTATTTAAGACCAACATTTGATGGAAAGGTCGGTTAGGTTTTCAAAATTTTATGAACTGTTAAGAATTGGCAGCAAACTCAAATTGCTAATCTCATAAAATAGGCCATTTATAAATTATCTGTTAATTGGTTAAGATGAATAATAACTGGCAATAAATAATAATAACCAACGAAGAGGGTGAAAGTGATTAATTTAAGCTAATTTGTTACATTTAACGGTTATTAATAATAATAACCAATGAAGTTTGTTAAATGTAATATTTTCGCATATTTTCAAGCTTTTGCAACACCATGAATAAATAAACTGATTGTTTAGTTTAGATTTTAGGCTCCCAATTCTTTCTTTGTCATTTTCTTGCGAGTATATTACAGTTTTTCACAATACAAGATAGTTTATTTAACGTATTTTGCAGCTGCACAATAGATAACGTTTTAGAGAAGTCATGAAATCACGTTTTAACCACTACTTAGACATGCTCGAAACAAAACAAAACAAAAAGGTAAAAATGAAATCTATTCCGAATGTCACAATAGCTTTTCCTGCCAAAATAAATAACTTGTTTAAAAATATGTAATATTTCAGTTCAAAGCAGTTATGCATTTCTATTATTTTTTTGAAAAGTGATGTGATTAAAAATTAAAGTATACCCTATACTAATGTTGTTTTTTTTTTTTAAATTAAGTGCCTCTACCCGGAATACATTTTCTAGGTATACCCTACACTGATGTTTTTTTAAATTAAATGTAACTGCCCGGAATACATTTGTCCGGTATATCCTACACCGGTTTTTTTTAAAGTTAGTATCGCTGCCTGGAACCCATTTGGCCGGTATGCCCCATACTGATGTTTTTGAAATGCCACTGCTTGGTATAGTATAGGCTGTTCCCGGTATAGCCAAACCATAAGCTGTTTCAGCATACTCATCAGCGTCTCTAAATGCTGTTTAAAATTTTTCTCTCGTTGTAGTTAACACTGAATGCAGTGCAAGTTCGCGTTTTTATTTTTCACTTTGACCAAAAGAAGCGATAATTGTTAATTTTGGCATTTTTATCAATAATAACCGGTTTATCTCTTCAACCGTAACACATATACAAAGACGCACACCCATGTCCCAATTCAAAATAAACCGTTTAATCACATTTATAAGACTTCATTGGTTATTATTAATAATAACCGGTTGTTATTAAGAATTACCGATAATTATTAAACACAATCGGTAATTATTAATAATAACCGGATTTATCACTTTTACAGTAACAAATTCCATGTCATAGATTAACCTTGAATCAATGAATATTAAGGGAAAGTGTTTTGCATAGTTTCCGTTCTGTTAATTTTCGTACACTTATCGAGCACCTTTCGCACACTCGTGATTTTATTTATCATACACTTTGATCTGTAAGTCACATTACTTCTTTCAGATATAGAAACTATAAGTAAATAAAAATAATTGTCTTTTTAAAAGCTTAGTTGCCTTCAAATGTAACTCAGAATTTAATAACGTGTATATCAGTCTAATAAGCCGTGGAACTAGGGTAATAATAAGTCTAGTAGATTTCTATACATTTACAATCTCGCTTCATACGAGAGTAAATTATCTCAAATCTCTTCTTGATAAGAAATGCATGAATACATTTTCCCCAAACAAATACAGCTGACAGAATTTATCTTCGATTTTAGAATATATAATAACAGATTGCAGTAAAATGAAATACAACATTTTAATTTTTTATTTCGACGTTTTTCTTACACTCCCAAATTTTTATTTTATTTTATATATTCATTATATTCATTCCTTTTTTTAAGTTATTTAGGTTTTTATAATTTTTTTGCGGACATTTTTATTGTTTACTTATGGTAAAGCAGGAAATTTTTAGTGCAGAGAATACCGGGAAATTATTCTTAATATTTAAAAAAAAATACATTGTCGTCTATCGTTGCATCGTGCCATGTAATAACTGCTATTATTATTAACATCAATGTAGGGGATATCGGGCAATGCTATTAATGTATATTATTTATTGTTTCTTAATAAACAGATTAATCGGGGAAATAACTTATTTTATGTATTTTATGGGCCTTTTTGAACAGTTAACACTTCTACGTTATTCCCTAAACTTTTACATGCAAGTTAAAGGACCATTCACTATAAAGTATTTTCAAACCATACTATAAACTAGTTAATCATTATGAATTGCTGAGAAGTTATCGTTGCCATCCTCTAGAAAATTTTGGATTTTGAAATTTCTTCTATGCTTGTTCAATATTCATATTTTGTCTCATATTCATACTCATCGCTGTGTTCATATTTTGACAAAAATAGTAGTTTTTTTTTGACAACGTAAAGATTTTACGACATTTTAAAATTTTAATTTTTGTGACTAAGGATAGGGTATTTTCAATTTGAGAAGTAGAATACGTGATTAGGCTTAACACAGTGATTTAAATAACTTGTTTTCGCTTGTACACGTGAACGTGCTTGGCGGATTAGTGCTACAACAAATAAGCTTGGTCTATTATCACGCTGAATTGATTTTCGAAACAAATTTAATTGGACACCTGTATAGAGCTGAAGCTACGATTTCCCTCCTCATGACGTCACTCTGTCTACAGATCTCGGAGATCGCAAGCAAAGTTATGATAACTTTGCATCTTTCTCTTGTAAAAGTAAGTTAGACTTTTTCTGGTTATTAGCCTTCAAACTTTACGTAATTAACACATTATTTCCGTTCATAAACATAGTTCAAAAAAAACTTTCTTGGTTATTATATTAAAAAAATACCATTTTAAACTTATAAAAATGTTTTGCTAGTTGGTGAAAATGACACGATAAATACTTTATTTTAAAAAGTTCAGTTTTAACTTTAACTATTAAGAAAAATGAAGGCATATATCGACACTTTTTTTATCTACATATTCTTTTATAAAGATAAGTTAAGTTAAATTTAGAATCCCTGATTTTAAAATATGTCGTTAATAGCAATTTGTTCATACTTAATCATTAGGAAACATCAACCTTAAACGCTAATTACTGAAACAAAATAATAATTTAGGTTCATAATGACATTAGAAATTTTACAATTGTTTATAGACATTTAAATTTACGATGATATAATATATAGATATTTAAATTGAAGAGAATATAATTTTTAAAAAAAATCATAAATATTTAGAATAACTACATTAAAAAATATGTTATGAAATTAGGAGAATTTCAACTATATACTATATATTTTATTTATACTTTTTACTTACATTTTAATTTTCTTTGACTTTATCTATTTTTTAATTCTTTTCACCTGCCTTTCTTTATGAAGTAACGAGGCGGTTTCTATTTAGATAATGAATTTTTATAAAAGTTCTTTACGACAGAATAAACGTATTGCTGTTTTATATTAACTGTGTCATTTCGGAATCCATTCTTTACATAGTTGTTCATTTACTTTAGGGAACACGCGAAAAATTATACTTTTTCCTTTTGTTTTTATATCAGAATTTTTGCAAGTTGCAATCGCGCAAACTGGCATTTCGATAATAGTTTTAAATTCTTGTAAATTCACTGCAAAAACTGAGGAAAGTCATTATAGAAAATAACAAATGTCTTAGAATATCTCGCAAAAAGAAATGATCCAATATTAGTTAGAGCTAGTAAGGCCAAACGCTCCGTTCTTGAAGTAAAAGTGCGAGCTTTGCGCCAAAGTGACGTCACTAGAGTGACGTCGGAGGATCGGAGCGGCAAGAGATACTTCAAAGGAGTGAACCAGCCCTTCTATTCTCTTTAACCCTGAGGTCGAACCTGATTGGCTTCTGAATCTTGTCGTAAAAGAATGCTACGTTTTTACTACGATGACGTTCCTCGCAGCTCTTTAGATTTTCTTTTAGTACTTTGTTCGCACTTTGGATGTTTTGTAACTTTAATTTTTTGATTATTATTTTTTCTGTTTTAGTAACAGTAAACTGTCACCCGAACCCTTGCAAAAATGATGGAGTGTGTGTATCTTCATCTGGAGCGACTACGTACGAATGTGTTTGTCTGGAAGGTTATAATGGGACAAATTGTGAAACTGGTAAATTATTTTGACTTTTGTTTTATTAATCACTTTAAGCGAAAAAAGTACTTGTTTGATAGCAGAAAGAAGAAAATTAGTAAAAGTTATTGTAGACAGCACTTTTCTGATAAAAGAAAAATTCACAATAAGATTTAATTTGGCACAATTTTAGCAATAGTAATCACACAGAAAAAAATATCCTCCTCCACTTTTCACGAATCTATTAGAAAGTACGAAAAGTTGAATCCTGAAAGTTTAAAGGAATGTTTCTGGTTGCTTCTAATGACATATGTGCAAAGCTCCCAAATTATAATACCCTAGTATCAATTTTTATGCCGATTTTAAAATGGCACCTTTGTTGTTGTTGTGTCCAATCCTTCACAATATAGCCTCAGCTATATCAAATCCATTAGTCCAAATTCTCTGGCAAAGTTGCACACCAAAATTGGTCGCAAGAGAATGTTATCCAAGGAGAATGCGAGATTATCATTCATGTGGTCGGGGGAAGAATGCTTCAATTTGCACTTGCTACATGATGGGAAGACTTTTCACCAAATTAGTAAAGTCAAACTTTTTAAATGGCTACTGATGAACTGTGAAACTGCCCATTGATCCGATATATCTTACCTGAACTCTAGAGCACCTCCAAGGTTTTTTTCTGCCACAGGAGGGATTAACCAGAGTTGCCTGTCGCAGTTTCTCTTCAGGGAGAAATTTTTTTGATTGGTAATGAGGTAGTCAGATGTTGTAGCCTAAGTAGTGTCTCCTTTTAGCTTGGCGATCTGCGACTTTATTACTAGGAACCCCAACATGTAATGGGATCCATTGTAAGAGGAAAAACAATAATAATAATAATAATGATGATAAATTTTACTGTTAAAATTGTTTTTTTTTTAAATAAAAAGGAAGATAGATTAATTAGCTAATCCATTTCATGGTTCAGATTGGACTCGATAAAGCACAAGTTTGCCAAACTTCCTTAGTGTAAAGAAAATTGGTACCGAAAATGGGGAGAATTACCTTACACCAAAGATGTTTAGTGAAACACTCAATGTTAAAAAAAAGTTGAAGCATAACAACACCAAAAATTGTGGCACTTATTTAACAAAATTATTTAGTGACGCAATCACAAGGGAAACTAGGGAGGTGTGACTCGTCAATTTTGAAATAAACTAGTAGGATGTATGCCTTATGAAGAATAATTTTAGGGGGCAACATTCGTTTCGGCCCATAGAGGGTCCTATGAGAGATAAAAAATAATTAAGTATGTAGAAAAATCGGTATTTCATTATTTCAATGCAGACTATTAGTTATTGTAATTATCTCATACTCCAATTAATTTTGTGGTACTTTCACGTACTATATAATGCATATTTATTGTCAAAATTGATTTCGAAAATTTTACATATCTGTAGTTTTTCAGAAAAAAAAATTGGCATTTTAAAAAAAATTGGCATCAAATTTTTAAATTTTTTTTTTTTTCAAAAAGTTTTCCAATATTGACTGATGGAATTTTTTCATATTTAATGTGTATCCGAAAATGTGATTTATAGAAAAAAAAATTTCTTCGTATTGTTAGATCTTGCAAAAAAATCTGAAATAATTTATGTGATTGCATAAAATTAAATTGCATTTATAAAAATGTTTTCAAATTTGTTTGGCGGGAAATTTGAACTTAAAAAATGTTTAATATTTCAATTCGATTTTTTTCATAAAAGATCAACTGTACTGTATACACAAAATTTGAAGTGATATGTCACTTTAAGTGGAAAATCCGTTGATATCTATGTCCTGTGAATTGTTCAATATTTTGTCAAAACATTGCTATCTTTATAATATTATTTTTATATCTGATATCCTAGCTAATTTTTGAAATATTTAACTTTAAAAGTTGGCATTAGCTAGGATATCAGGTATAAAGATAATTGTATGAATAATATTTCAAAAATAGCAATGTTTTGACAAAATATTGAACAATTCACAGGACAATTTTTTTTAATAATATGTTAATTTTTTGGCAAAAAATTTAAA